>NC_044503.1:9345956-9590956 GCF_902362185.1 Chanos chanos | reverse complement strand
AGTCAGCTTGAGGCCAGCGGGCGGAGAAATTCTTTCATTCTGGTTTTGTAGAGACACTTGGGTGGAAAGGATTCGATGCCCCGTCGGGACGTCGTGCCCGGACTAGAGAGAGGGGAGGTGTATGTTTCCGCCTAAGGTGTGCCTAAAAGTGTGCTTCTCAAACGGATCAACTTTATCTTACGCCCAATTCCGTTCGTTTGAAACCCGTCGACTCAAGATAGGGTTTAGCTTCACCAATATACTGTGTTTGGGCAGAGAAATGTAGCAGCATAAATCTAATTTTAGGCCTATATCACCTAACTTCTCCCATGTTGCACTTAACATTGTGTAAAAAAAAAAAAATTGGGATGGTGTGTGTATGTGTGTGTGTGTGTGTGTGTGTGTGTGTGTGTGTGTGTATTAACTCATAAGTGATGTGGAGAGCTGATGCTGACTGAAATTATGACACTTCTCTTGGTTCTCCTGTATGTGTTGTCCAAACTGTGTGAATGAATATCACAGGTAAATGGTATTATGTCTCGCTCTCGAACAAATAAACTCAAATAAGCTGAATTATCACTTTACTGAAAGCTATGCACCTCAACTACTGCCACCTTTAACACATTTGCAACATTGAACGTCCGTCCCCTAGAACATTGGGAGCCAAAAATGTGAAAATCTAGCAAGGTCTGAATATTGTGCACTGGTGCGTGATTTGACTTAATTTCGCCATCAGGAACGGAAGCCAGTTTTTAATTATTAAGTCAATCATCAATTATTAGCAAAGCTGTCGTTGTCTGTAGCCAGTGTCAGTCTGAAGGGGCTATTTTTGACTTCTGTTGCCTAATATATCGTTTCATTACGGATTCAAGCGCTTAGATTTGGAAAAGAAAGAGGGAAAAAATATAGTTCACGTAATCGGTCAGCAACTTCTGTCTCTTCAATGCTGTTTTCTCGTTTATGCTGTCTGACCGTTTAAAAGCGCTCTCCACACTTTTTTTTCACTTTGCTTAATAATGTTCATGGTCTTCAGAGCCTTTGAAAGGTGTGGAACTTGTCTCCTGTCCTCAGAGTCAAGAACGCCCTGACATGACCTCTCTCTCTCCCTCCCTCTCTCTCTCTCTCTCTTCAGCTTCATCGCTTCTTTCTCACAGGTTTGTGACGGTACGGAGGGGCAGCCCTGCGGCTCGGAGCGGTCAGATTCAGCCTGGCGACCAGCTGGAGGCGGTGGAGGGGCGTTCAGTGGTGACCCTGCCTCACCGTGACCTTGCCCAGATCCTACGCAGGGCAGGCAACACACTCCGCCTAACCATCATCCCTCGCTCCAACACCAGTACGTGCCCTCAGACTCAGAAACACCCAGACGAGACAGACACATGCACTGAACACAAGCAAATGTTTACCTGAAATGACAAAGCTCTCACCTGAGTGGTCACCTGTCGTCTGGAATGTCAGCTCTAGTTTGTCCCTAACAAGCTCTCTCTCTCTCTCTCTCTCTCTCTCTCTCAGACTCCTCTAACTTGTCAGAGTATGCTGACTATGACCCTGATAACAGGTCAAGGAAAGGTCACAGATCTAGACAAAAGGTAAAGCGCTAGGGAGTACTGCACTGTAGTGTGTATTGAGATAGAATACAATGTAATGAAATAGAGTATTTTAAATTCTTATCTGTAGAAAATGGTCTCTGCATTGCAACATATGACCAGTGGCCTTGTTTTTGTATCTTTTCCTTTATTCCTCGTTTCATCTCTGTCTCTGTGGGCAGGACTCGCGCTATTACAGTGTGGATCTGGAGAGGGGGCCCACGGGTTTTGGCTTCAGTCTGAGGGGGGGCAGTGAGTATAACATGGGCCTGTATGTACTGGGACTGATGGAGGGAGGACCTGCCTCACGCAGCCAGAAAATACAGGTCAGAAACACACACTCATGGGCACACACACACACACACACACACACACAGAAACACACACACACACACACACACACACACACACACACAGAAACACACACACACACACACACACAGAAACACACACACACACACACATTCACATGTACTCATATGGCCTTTTTGTGTCAATACGGGGCACATTTGAAAGTTTTTTTGTGTGTTATTGTTTGGTTTCTGTGTGGAATACAAAGTGTGACCCACTAAACAAACCTTTGTCTACATGACAAAGCATGTTTAATACCACACACATGTCATGTGCACAGCCAGGCATCAAAATGCCTTTTTTATTTGCAATTCACAATACCATGACCATAAATGTATGAGCAGAAAAAAAGCAGGTGCCCAAAACGTATCAGACTAAATATATATTTTAAAAACACAAAATACATTTCCTGGTAAGCAACTCTTGCTGAAACATGTAAAGCATCATGGGAAAAAAATCACATTTTCCTCCTCACCATTTCCCCTAATTTAATGAGGCCACAATTTATTCAAAGATTTTTTTGGGGGAAAAACAGCAAAACCACCCAACAACAACAACAAACAATTATCCCCTAATTGTCAAGAAACACATTAAATCAAGAGCACATACAAATTACAAAATACTCAAAAAAAAAATGTATTTCATTCAAAGGTGTCGGTAATACTTGTCGGTGCAGTGTTAGTAGTGAGCTGACTCATTCAAAATGGGCTTTCCACAGGTGAGTGACCAGCTAGTGGAGATCAATGGAGACAGCACAGTGGGGATGACTCACAGCCAGGCTGTGGAACAGATCCGCAAGGGCGGCCACCGCATCCACCTGGTCCTGAAGAAAGGCAATGGTTACGTACCTGACTATGGTGAGAAAAGAAACATTCAGAGTGAAAAAGTAGAGAGGCACAGAGGTTTGGTGTGAACTCATGATGATGATAAATCTGTCATAAAGAAGCTGGTTTTTAATTTGATTAATAATCTGCTTGACTGCCTCGGGGGGTGTTGTCTTTGGGTTTTTTTTGTTTTGTTTTGTTTTGTTTTGTTTTGTTTTGTTTTCATTTTTCTGGGGTTTTCCATGGAATGGTCCTTTTGTCTTGTTTTCTTTTTTGCCCCAAACTCAGTTTTGAGATTTTTTTTTCCTGCTTCTTCTTCTTCTTCTTCTAGACTGATTTACTGAATCCCTCTCTCTCTCATTCCCTCTCTCCCTCCTTTTGTATTTCTCTCTCTTCATCTAACGGTCCTTCACCTATGCTTTGTCTCTCTGTTTCCATCTATTTTTTCCATCCCTCTCTCTCTCTCTCTCTCTCTCTCTCTCATTGCTCGTCTTGCTCTCTCTCAGTGGAGCTCTCCAGCTTATCGCTCTGTATGACCAACTCTAAACAGGGAGAACCTTGCTTCTATGTCATCGGCCGGACAGAAAATACGCGGTTGGTAGCCGTTCCTGTTAGTTTTTCTCTCTTTTTTTTTTTGTTTTTTGTTTTCTTTACGTTATGTTGTGCCTTTTGCTCTCTGGGTTTATCGTTTTCTTTGCGTGGAGGTCTTGCTTGTCAATACATCCATATGTTTTCTGGTCTTCGTGTCTGTGGCCATGCTGAGGTCCAGTCATAATACAGTGTATGCTTTGGGAAAGAAATGGGGGAAATAAACATGTGGTAGACTGATGATGCGAAATTAAATTAGAAATAAAAGCCCTTATAAAATGAAGCATTCAGGCTAACAGGTAAGTTATTAAGCTGTTTTATGGAACGTAAGTTACTCTTGGTGAACATTTTTGAAGTCTTTATGGGACTTGTCTCAGTGTTAAACATTAAACTTTACCCAAAACAAACAGTATCTGTCCTGAGAACAACTTTCAATCCATAAAACTTTCATCGCCGTCACTTAACATTTTCACTCCGCTGACCGTCTCCATATGGATGCTCCTTAAGTCTTGTTCGGAGAAACTAACCTCTGTGAACTCAGTGTCTACTCTTATGTGGACTTGCATTAGGCCGGTTGCTGCAACTCCATCCTCATTTTGTGTGACGACTCCTCTCTGCTTTAATACAGTGCTCCTCTGCCAGCTGTGTTTTCTCATTAACTCAACTCCTCTCCTCTCTCTCTCTCTTTCTCTTCCCAGACCGTGAGGAAGGAACAGCCTCCCCCTCCTCCTCATTTCACTCTGAGGAGCCGGGTGTGGCTGCAATAGATTACTCTCTGCCAAGGGACGGTAGGAGGGTGGATAAAGTAAAAAAGGACAGAAGAGAGAGGAGAAATAAGGGAAGCAGTGTAGAAGGGAGGAGCAGCAGGAGAGGAGGCGGTGGAGAGGGGAGGGGGACTCCTTACAGTGACCTGGGTAGGGCCGAGGAAGAAAGTTTAGCAATTAGCGGTAATGGGACATGGAGCGCCCGGTCTGAAGAGAGGGAGACGCAGAGAGAGAGACGCGCACAGAGTTTGCCTAAGAACGCTTTGAGGGGAGAGAAGGAGAGGCAGAGAGAGAGGGAGAAAAGCAGGAGTCTGGCAGTCGGCAGGAGAAAGGCGAGAGAGGGCGCCGTCGAACGCGAGGAGACGGGGAAAGAAAAAAGGTCGTCGTTAACGGCGGAGGAGGAGAGGCGGTCGGACTCAGAGTCAGGGAGAGGAAAAGGCAGACAGAGGGATAAAAAGAGGGAAGGAAGGGAAAAAGAGGGAGAAACGGTCGCCGCGGAGAACCCGGAGGTCGCGGCGGGGCCCGGGAAAGCCCTCTTCTCTTTCCTCATGCCGTTGGACGACGACAAGGCCGGAGAAGCCGCCTCCGACGTCGACTCGCTGGTCAGCGTCTCGGAGGTCAGCGTCTCTGCGGCCAGCGTCTCTTTGTCTGGGGCCGCGGCGGGTTCACAGCCGCCACTGGACTCGAGAGATCCCCAGCAGTCCGTCGGTCCGCTGGCCCCGGGTCCGTGGCTCAAACCCAGCCGGCAGAAACTCTCTCAGGTCTTAGGGAGAAACAGGCTGAGGGGACGGCAAGGAGGACTGTAGTCCTGTCTGGCTACCCCAGGACCCTTCCTCTCTTTCTCACTCTCTCTCTCTCTCTCTCTCTCTTACAAACACACAGGCACACAGATCTCTCTTCAAAACCATACGCCGTCGCTTACATTCCACTGAGCCCTTCTCATTCCGTATATCCCATCTTCATTGTAAAAATATCCACGAATCCGTTCTTCTGAGTTACAGTGTCATTTCCACCTCAAATATGCAAGTGAGAATTGCGATTGTGTCCACTTCTGCAGATATGTTTAGTCTTATACATCTAAAAAAAATATAGTTTTATCGCCATCTAGAGGTCATTGAAAGGTAAAGCAAGGGCATTGCAATCTCCTAGCAAAGCCGGAACTGTCAGGAACAATAATATCACTTTATTTGTTCATAGTGCTGCTCATAACATGTATCAATTTATTTTTACACTCATTTCAAAAATTTTATTTTAATATTTTTTCATGTATGTTCCTAGAAAATGAATTAAGATTATATATTAAAAAGAGGACGCTTTATTTAAGATTATGTTTAGCTGCTTGCTTATTTTTTGCTGGATTGTAACCCTTTCCTCTTTATGTGTGCGGTGGTCTTTCTGTCTGGCTGGAGCTCAGAAAGTACTTTATAATGAGGCTTAATGAGCCATCACTAACCTCTTCAGGTGCCTTTTGCTTCTTCAGCCGGTGTTTACCAAAAAAAAAAAAAAAAAAAAAAAAGAAGAAGAGAGAGAAAATTTTAGAAAAGAGAGAGAGTTAATAGCGTAGCGTTGCAGAGAGTGTGTAACACTGCACATAAATATATAATACAAGACTCAGTACACAAGTAAGGGAAAAGTATGATGTACGTTTTGTACATGTACATAAATTCAGTGAGTTTGTGAACTGATTTAAATGTCATTTCAAGTGCCTCATGCGATGTTCCTTTACACAAGACACTTGACTTTCCCTGAGATGTCCACGCTGAATCAGGAGCTGATCATGTGGGGTTTTTTTTTTTTTTTTTTTTTTTTAATTTGTCATTTCCTGCATTTTGTTGGTATTATTTGCAATAGTTTAGATTCCATCTCAGTTCCTGATGCATTTGCAATCAGTACATCATACAACAAGATAAACAGAAAACACACCAAGACATTCATACAGACTCACACCTCTCACTCACACACACACGCACACACTCATACACCTATGCGTGCGTGCGCGCGCACACACACACACACACACACACACACACACACATCCACATACACAAACACAAAGGAAAACAGCTTCATCCTTTCAGCTCTTCTCTGCTCCCCTTCCCATAATGGGCTTGCTGATCACATGCCTGTCACTAAATTTAAAAATGGATTTTTTTTTTTTCAGGGGACTACAAAGGGCATTTTGATACTGGTCTTCTATGCATTTTGTAAGACTCAAATGGTTCAATCGTGGTCGTTTTTACGTACCAAGGGTGAACTTGGTATGCTCGTGTACTGTTAAAACGCTGGCAGGCTGAGACAGAGTTTGGGTCAGAACAAAAAAAGGGGAGACAGAGGTCCATGGATATCAGATGTGCTGTGCCTGCTTATGCATCAAGTCGTTACCTCGTCCCTCCGAGCAATAAGAAGCCATTTTCCCCTCTGTTCTTTCAAGTATGCACCGCGTGGCTTTTACCTAAGCAATCCACGGCATATCAGTGTAGTGAAAATATCATGGTATGGTAGAAACACTTCTCATGGTTTTTTTTGTTTGTATGTTTGTTTTTTTTTGTTTTTCACTGTTCTGATGGAGTCCTTAGTCAGCCTGTGTACAGATGCTGAATTTGTAATTGATGATAAAAGGGCAATGCAATTGTTAACAAATACATCAGTGTATTTGTATAGAACTGGGACATTGAGTGGCTCAATGTAAATGTTCTGGTAAAAAAAAAAAAAAAAATTATGAAAGTTTTTTTTTCCTTTGTTTTCCTCAATGCCAGGAATATACTGTAGCAAGTTTATCACTCTCTATCTTCTCTTTTTTCTTTTCTTTTCTTTTTTTTTTTTTTTATAGGCGGGCTTATTGTACATAGAGAAAAATTTCCAGAGAATTGAGGCTTTGTACCAGCACTGCATATTATAGGCAAGTTACCAAACCACAGGCAAATTGTATGTAGCACAGAGAAAAATAAGAAAAAAATTTATGAGATAAATTTCGAAATAGTAAAATATAAATATCATATTTTGTAATTATAATAAGATACATGCATACGCAGATATTGAACAGATTAGCCTCTTACTCAGAGGCATATATCATAAATATATAAATAGACTGATATTAGAGAAAGATGTTCTTCAGGCCTGCATGACTGTTACATATAAACATTCACTCTTATTGTCAAGAAGAAAAAAAAAAAAGTCACTAAGTTTCACTTTTTTCACACAGTATCTTTTCATTTGTCTTATGGAGATCTCTTGTTTGTCAGTACTGTTGTTCTAAGTGTGTGGCAGGTATATGGATAGGAGAATCACTCACTCTACCCCTACTTTAGCGCTTTAAAGCGTATTGTGTTCTTCAAGCCAGTGACTAGGCTTTTGATAGTTAATCTATAAAGTGTAAAAGAACCACCCAAAACCTTAATCAAACGTCTAGTCTGAATCATGCATTTTGCATTTACGTAAAGCATGCTCACCAAATATTCTCGATAAAAAGTCGTTCTTGCCCCTGTAATTGTTCTCATTGTATATCTTAGGGCCCTAGGAAAAAAAAAAAAATTGCTCTCGCAGAATCTTTTTTCTTTAAACTTGTTGTTTTGCAAGAGCCATATTTTGAGCAAACCGACGTATTGCGATGCAATGTTTTTGATACTCTAAAAGTCATGAGGTTTTTTGCAGTGCTACTTAAATGCTAATTGATGATGTCATTCTTTTTCCCATTGTTAAGGAAATAAACTTAGGCCTTTGTCCTTGTAAATTAGAAACGTGGAAAAAAAAAAAGTAAAAAAAAAAAAAAGTTTCAGCTAACTTGAATTCGCTGTATTGGCCTTGTAAGGAGTCAGCCATTGTACAGACAGCAATTAGTGTATTTGTAAATCAAAACGATTTGGTGCCAAGATGTTTACGTAATGAATTTCTGGCTAGTCAAAGACGGTACTCATTAAAAAAAAAAAAAAAAAAAAATCCGGAATATTCTACTCGACAGACACCTTGGCGCATTTGTAATTGAAGTACGAGCCTGTGTAAAATTCTTAAGGGGTAAGCTGCTCCACCGGAAGTCAAAGGCTAAGCTCATTTCGGTGAAGCTGTACATTCTTTCAGCTCCTGTATGTCATAGCTGCCTCATTACGAGGACCCATAAGACTGACAGAGGAGAGGAGGACGTTTTGCCATAGAGGGACCAGCGGAACCTACTCGGGAGCCAAAAGAATGTTTACCATCATTGAAATCAATGCCTCAGGACCATGTGTAGTGATTGCTTCCTTAAGAATTTTACTATGTCCTCTCTCTTCAGTCAGTATTATGTGTGGGTAGACAGGGAAAGTAGACAGGTCGTAAACAGGAGCCTGATGGTTGCTAGGCAGATTTTTAGCCAATTGATCTTGGATTCTCTCCTTCTACACTTGAAGCTGTGTGAATAGCCATTGTTCTGAGCTGGAGATCACAGTGAAACCTAAGATGGGGCCTGTTTGTGTATATATAACCAGTTTATGTGATACTTACGGTATACAGATGTACAGGTTTTTATCATTGCTCTTGTTATGTATGAAGATATTGTTTTTTTGTTTTTGAATGCATCAACAGGGAGTTTTGAACAATGAATAAAATGACATGCAGATACTGAAATAAAATGAACTGATTAACAAGGAGATTGTATGTGTTTGTTGTTTGTTTAGCGTATGACAGAAGATAAGACACTTTTTTTTTTTAATTCAGAAATGAGGTCAAACAGAATCTGCATTGAGCTGACTAGCACAACTGTGTTACCTGCTCACCTGAGACTAATTCTTCACTTCTCTATTGGGAGTTGTTTTTTTTTTGCCTAGTTCTGTGCACCCAGTTGTGAGATGTGACCTGTTTTCTTTACTGCATTTCATTTTCAAATCTTACTCATATTTCATATATTCAGTGGTGATTAATCTCAATCTGTTCAACTGATTAATCTGTAATGAATTCATTGAATCCCAGAGATTTATAAATATCCTTGACAAGTGATGTCTGCCAAGAAACAAACATGACAGATGCAAGGGTGGGTTTCATACGACATCTAAAATGAACGTTTTCTGCATTTCGAGGACTGGTCATTCGATTTTGAAGAGGAATGTGATATAGCTTATGGACAACACATACACATGTACATACACTCACACAAATTCATGATCAGAGAGCTTCAGAGATGTGTAACACCCACACAAGCAACATACAACATCAGTCCCTTATATCCACTGCACAGAACAACATCCCTCATATCTACTGCACAGAACAACATCCCTCATAGTTCATTTCTTAAACAGCTCAGTACCACACATACACTTTGGTGTGAACTACTTAGAATTCAAGACAAGTTCAACCAGTGTCCTGAATTGGATGAATGTTTTCCTGACACAGTAAAGAAAAAAAAAACCCAGACAAAAAACAGAGACAAACTGACAAAAAATAAAAAGACAACAACAACAAAAAATAAATAAAAACAACAACTCTTGAATTATAATTATTCGCATCAGAAATGTTATAAAACCTGTTCAGCAAGTACACTGTGATGAATCTCAGTGGATCCTGTAGCTAATGCAGCTTTCTCCGCCCACTCTAAACCTCCCCCGTTATTACAATAACACACATTCATGCAAAGCGATTAGCATACATCAAAACACATTTGTAGCAATGATAGTCACACTTACAGTGCACTTTGTCAGCTTGTTCCCTATGGATCTCTCCGGGGAATTCCAGAGAAATTTCCCCTTCTCTTTCTGCCTGCTAATTGGACCCGCTAATTACACTTTACACACCATCACGCTGTTGGAGAAACAGAATGGGGGGGTATACGGAGACAGAGAGGGGGCGGACATGCGGTGGAGGTTTAACTTTGTCTGCTTCACATGGCTAGCATTCTGTTTCTCTCTTTTATGTGTGTGTATATATATATATATATATATATATATATATATATATATATATATATAAACTGGTATATACTGCTGAAACACTCCAAGTCAAGCAGCGGGAAAATGTCATCTTGACCTTTCTAATCAAGCCCCTGACGGCAGTTCCAGATGAGTGGAGGAGAAATCATGTCACTCTAGCACACACCCATAATCAGATATGGTATGAGACAATGCTATCATCAAGTATTATTACACTGACTTTCATTACTAAGCAACACAGAGGAGCAAGGTCTTCAGCCAGCATCTAGAACCATCAGTAGTATGGTAAAACTGCTGGTAGGAATTGGAGTTCGAATATTGGATTTTTTTTTTTTTTTTTTTTAGTGTAAACATCCATGCCTTACAAACAGGTGAAATAAGTTTTGTATACTGAATTTTTTTTTTTTTAATTCTTTTTTACTTTACTCACATTTTTTCCTCCACTTGTTGCTTTTTTTCTTTCATTCCCTCCTTCTGAGTGAACATCAATTCAACATCAGTGGGCGCTGCTGTTCAGTCATGCCGTTGCTATCAAATTTCGTTGCTAACTAAATGAAATCGGCTGTTTAAAGCAAAAATAGCACTGCGAGGTTAGACATACCGAGCATTCCGTCAAATCATCACATTATTATTATTATTATTGTTGGTGAAATGAACGTTTGCTGTAAATGAATTTTTAAAGTACAGGAAATGTTCCTACAGTGTTTGCACATGAGAGCAAGCTTCAGGGTGAGAGAACAAACAGCTTATTGTCCCAGTGGAGGAAAGAGACAAGCAGAGGGGAGAATGGGTTGGAACATGACAGCAACGTTGAAGCACAGTAGACTGTCAAAGTAGTCCCCCGACTCAGCTCTGTCTTCCTTTCAAACAGCTTTTAGAGAGAGGGATAGATAGATAGACAGAGAGAGAGAGAGAGAGAGAGAGAGAGAGAGATTTACATACATAGATAGACTTATTGAATAATTAAGTGTGGTGTGTAGGAGAGTCACAAATACATCCTTCCACTGCATCATTCTCTTTCTCGCCTCTCTGTCTCCTCCACACTCACACATTACATAAACAGAATGAACTATTAGTATTCCCTATGACAACAGTTTGTCTCTCTCTCTTTCTCTCTCTCACACACACTCACACAGCTACACACACAAACAGACACACACAGAGAGAAAGAGAGAAAGAGAGAGAGAGAGAGAGAGAGACAGAGCTTCACTGTTACTCTTGAACTTTGAGGAGATAACAGCTAGAGAGGCTACAGTGTAATAAGGGCTACTAATGAACCACTGAAATAGAATAAACCAAATAGCAATAATTAATTACATTACAAGATCTCATACACAGCACATAGTCAACAGCATATCATGCTCTCCCTAAGTAATACACTTTATCAACATTTCACTACGAGGAGTCCACAACCGTATGATATATAGCCTCATTCTGTGTGTCTGAACATATGAACAATCCACATCCAAAGTGATTACGTGCCAGAATAATTAAGCACAGAGCAGCTCGTCTCTGCAGCACGCCCTGCTCCACTCCTTCCCTTCTCTTTGTTGCATGTCCCAGCCTTTGTTCTTTCTTCACAACACATTGCTATCTTTTTTTTCTTTTTCACAACATACCACATCGCGTTCTTTCAAGCCAGCTGTGGCTCTTTGGCTGCTGCTGAGGAGAAGAGAGAGCGAGAGAGAGGGAGAGAGGGAGAGAGAGAGAGAGCGAGAGAGAGAGAGAGAGAGAGAGTGGGCAGAGGAGAAAATGTGTAGGAGGAGACATAAAAATGAGGAGATAGCATGGAAACTTTGCAGAGTGAGCTTTGAGAGAGCTAGTGGAAGTATATTTAAAACTAAGAACGAATTTGCCATCATAAGTAAAGATGGCAGGGTTGCATTTTAAAATATAAGCCATTATTATAATTCGTTCACTCATATAAATTCATTGCACAATGCCGAGATGGTACATATCCAATATCGACAAAGCTAACTTGGCTCAAGGGAGAAAAGGGAGTTCTCAGCCCCTAGTTTCTGCAGAGTCAATGCACCACGCGTCCTGAATTGTGTGTGTTTGTGTGTGAGTGAGTGAGAGTGAGAGAGAGAGAGAGAGAGAGAGAGAGAGAGAGAGAGAGAGAGAGAGAGAGAGAGAGAGAGAGAGAGAGAGAGAGAAACTACGGTCATTACGGCTCTGTTTATGGAGCCTTCTCCCGGCCACTAGAATGCATGCTGGTTCCAAAATGGCTGTTACAGGGAGGCAGTTTCCGTAATATGTTCCTTTAACACTGCATGCTGCCTAGTCCAACGTCAGAGATTTTGTGTGAAAAGAAACAACAAATATCTCCTCTGACTCACAAATAATCTTAACCCTTGCAACTCTCCGTCAACTGGACGAACTGTGGGGGTAGAGCAGAAAGCCAGCAGGAGGAAGAAGAACTGAGGCGTAAGTGGACACTGCGGTGAAACAGAATGGCGGAGAAGGGCGGCAGGTGCAACGGAATAGATTGGACAGCATGGGGAATGAACCAAACTAATGATCTCCCTTTCGACATCTGAGCCGATCCTGGCACGGATATGTTCACCCCTCTCCAATGCCTGACCTCATTGGACAGCAGTTTCAGGCGGTGGGGGTAAAAAATTACAACTTTTAGCGATGCATTTTTTTTCTTAATTTAACTGTCATATGTGATTCATTGACATTTATTTAGAGTTTCCAGCGCTTGTAAACGAGTAAGCAAGTCACATCTGGGGAAAAAAACGCTTAAGCTGTTCAGAGAAGTGGACTGTCAATTTGAGATAGATTTGAATTATAATTATTCTATCAGACCACGTTGGCATCGGCAAGGAGCTCTTAATATAATTTTGTTTTTTAGTTTGACGCTGCGTAGTGAAGAGAGCCTAGACTTGCAAGCATCTTTATACGCCTCTGTCTTACGTTTCTCGACACAAGCGGTATTACTGAGCTCGATCAATGCTGCAGACACCTTTGCGCTCCGCCGTCATTGAATAAACGCAAAGCAACAAAAAGCCGAAGGGGTGGACAAAGATAATTCAGAGGGCTGAATTTCACCCTCAAGTCTTCAAATTTGCAAGTGGACTGTTTGTGACGGCAAACTGCGACGTTGGGAGCTGTGGACACAGAGGACCAATAATAATTTCTTCAGGTCTTCGCTATATCCGCCGCACAGACGAGGAACGTGGAGCAATTTTACAGCAATGTCTTAAAGGAGATAAAAAACATATATTTTGGTTTTATTTAGAGGTGTTGCAAGAAATTAGAGCTGCAGTCTGTGTAATACACGAGTGAGTATCGTCATTAAAAGACTGTCACTCAAGCCTGTTTGATTGTGAGAACGAGTATATGACATACCGCATGTTCATAGATGCATATGCAGGTATCCTGCTGAAGATTTAAAAAAAAAAAAAAAAAAACTTGCAGAGATGCAGATCTGAAAATGTAAAGGAACAAATACGGGTCAGTGTTGCGGTAGAGCTAAATGTGTGAATGGATGCGAGCCACGCAGAGGAGTAGGGAGAAATTTATAGTGACAGGTATATGGGGCAAGTGCAGTGGGTATAGAAAAATGTTCATGCCTGTGTTCGATTAGACAGTGGAAGGAGCAGCAATGCAAAAAGTGTGGGTGTGGGAAATCAGATGATTAGGGCACTATAAGTAGCTTTTCATATACTAAACGTACGGAGAAAGCAAAACAATATTTATGGCTTGAATGGGTAAAGACCCATTTCGAAGAGGGGGAGAGGAGATACTAAAAAGAGAGGTGGGGTAGTTCTGTAACAGTTTCACCCCCCCACCCCCCAAAGGCATGCGCACACCCTCAAACAGCCAATTTAGTATTGCAGTGGATTTAGGGGATCAACTTTTACCCTCTGCTCTGCCTGTACTGTGTGGCGTCTCTCTTTCTCTGGGGAATGGCTCAGCAGGAAAATGTCTTGGAACCACTTTTCTACAGAATGACTCATAAACGCTCAATAGCCAGAAAACATCTTCGTTCTGGGGATATTTGACATTCAACTCCCTGTGAAAAAAAAAGAGCATGATGAGCCAATACAGAAGGGACAGATGATCACCCTGTAAAACATCTCTTTATTCTTCCTGGTTACTTAAAGGCGCCTATTTTTGGCTTTTCCTCACATCATTTTGGGATGCAGATCAGAGCATGCTAGGAACTCCAGGGGTTTTACTCTTTTCTTTTTTGGTGTCAGGAAAGGGGAGCAGGGGAGGAAGCGATGTCATTATCACCTGTCGTTTTACCTGTTGAACTGTCTGAAGAAATATGTTGTTCATCGTGACAAAGAAACTCTTACACTCACTTGAAACAACCTGTGCTCTGACCAATACAATGAAGAACCTGACTAAATTATAGCAGTTCACAGCAAGTGTATGTGTGGAAACGCATAACTACTTCCCTTTTCTGTCACTTCTGTAAATGGCAATTCCCTTTATGGACTGTCTCATCAACTCACTCTCTTGATTCTGAGTCAGAAGCTCTTGACTTGAAGGTAATTCTTCAGGAGAGGAGCAAAAGGAAGACCTTAGTCTTTACTCCCAAACTATCTCAGCACCTCCTTTTCTCTCCCCCCCACTTATATCACGTGGGGGGGAGAGCTTCTAACCCAGGTTTCAACCTATAACCATCGTTTTTCAAGTGATCAGTGATCAGCATCTGGGCACTAACATGGATGCAGGACAGGGGAGTCCGGAGAGTCCTAACCGGGCTGTGGAGTACCTCTTGGAACTCAACAACATCATTGAGAGTCAACAGAAGCTTCTGGAAACACAGAGGCGACGCATCGAAGAGCTTGAGGTCCAACTGGACCGGCTTAGCCAGGAGAACAAGGACCTGCGACTGGACCGGAAACCCTGTCCTCCTGACGGCGCTGGCTCGGCCCATCCCAGCCAACCTCCCTCTGTGTCCGTCCAAAGCCACAACAACAGCGGGAACCCCGTACCCCCTCCTCCACCCCCGGTGCCTGTCCGGGACCGCCGCACCCATACCCGCCTGAGCCGCGGCCTGTCGTCTGGGTCCAACCCAGTGGAGAGAGAGAGAGTGGAACGCCCTGACAGCTCAGGCACCAGTCCAGCCACCACTCTGCAGAGACAGTGAGTACAACCCCTCTGGCCTTCTCACTGCATTGCTGTGATGATGCTGTGTGCTGGGTATTTGGGTGACTGTCAGTAAAATTGCATAGCTCATCCCCAGTAGAGGCTTGAACAACTGTGTGTGAGTTATTTGCACTAACTGTCCGGTTATGTAACATATGAGGTTTTTTTTTTTTTTTCTTTTTAATCGCACGCGTTTAAAGGCACAGGATGATTGCCCGTGGCTTAATATAATCTGTAATATATACTCATTGGAAGATGAAATATTTTCAAGGTGGATAGCTGATTCAAGTAGGAAAAACAGGCCCACGTGATTTTTTGTACTCTGGAGGTGTGCAGGGCCAGAGCTACAGAAACTGGCACAGTGAAGGATCAAACAGACGGGGGTTTTGGTACTTTTGCTGCCTCAGTAGGGAGGAACGCATTTACCACTCTGTGTACATTTTAAAACTGAAATGTACTGAAACAGAGAGCGCTAAACACAGAAAACAAACGGCAAGTCGTCCCAGGTGTTTGAAGATTACGTAACCTTGCAAAGCTCACCTGTACACATTTGAAGAAATTCAAACAAATTCAAACTCCTGTAGGTCCAGATCTGCGATGTGTAATGGAGGAGGTGGTCTCAAATTTCAGAATGTAGTTGAAGAAGATTAGTTTTATATCGACATCAGTTGTTTTCCTGACCTGTGGACGTGTTGAGATTAAACGTGTATGATTAAATCTCTGATGATAATGGACACTAACACATTCAAGCACACTAAGCAATGCATTCCCCAGAGACCAGGAATCCTCCGTCTGATACCTCAGATCCCTCGACCTCACCAGCTTGTGCTGTAGGCATTTGTTTTGTGTAAAGCAGGGTTCCTGATATCTGTTCCTGGAGGTCCAGATTCCTACTGTTTTTTGCCTGTGATATATTTAGTAGCTGATTTTTTACCTGGAAAATAGATATGTACGTGCTTCAGTCAATCAGAGACCGCAGTGTTAGACGGATATGAAAATATACAGGGATCTGAACCTTCAGAATCAGATTTTAGGTAACCTGATTTAGTGAATGGCCACATAACTCTGTGAAAGAGAATAGATTCACAGCTACTGTTGCTCACTGCCCATGTGGTGGTAAATCTTATTGGACGGTAGAATCAACACTCTATCATCTGTCTGAGAACTACTGCAGCTAATTTTTTTACACTTGATTTGATAACACCCTCTCACAGTACACAGAGTCCAGATTCAGGATCACTGAAACACAGAGAGAAGCAAAGACTTTGCGTTTGAGTAAGTGGGGGTTTCGTGGCCATTTTGTGAACCATTTGTATGTAGGACGGTGTTCACTGTGTAGGAGAGAGACTAGTGATTAATATGCAGCGCAGAGTAAGATTGGTCTAGCTTGTGTGGGAGAGGAACATGGAGATGAAGCAAAGAGAAGGACCTAGCAATTCAAATAGAGTACTCTCTCTCTCTCTCTCTCTCTCTCTCTCTCTCTCTTTCCCTCTCTCTCTCTGTCTCTGTCTCTGTCTCTGTCTCTCTGTCTTTCTCTCTCTCTCTCTCTCTCTAACTCTTCACTCTGTCTCCCTCTCTTGCACTCGCTCTAAATACCTCCTGTTTGTTCAGATAAATAGAGTGCTTTCCTCCTTTCTCCTGGGAGATGTTTCTTTTTCCCTCCTGTATCTGCGACTAAAAAGAAAAAGCTGTGATCACCCTTATTATTAAGCATGTGCTATCTAAGCTTTCTCTTAAGAGGTGGCTTCCCTCAGTTGTAGCTGATTGAACCAGCACTTATTATAATGTCAGTGAAGTCACATCTGAAATCAGATTAATAATGTCTTAGTACATAAGCTATTTGTGTTTCCAGAGTCAAAGACTCAGATGGTACATTCTTTCTGTCTGCATATGGTTAGCATCGGTTTCAGTAGCTAATGTGCTTCTAGCTCAAGCACTTGAAGGAAAACAAAGCAACATGTTTCACAACAAAGGGATGAAAGGTTGCAATGGCAGATCCATGAGTGAGCTGTGTTTTTTTAGAATCCCGCGAACATGATCAAAACGGTTGACAACAACAAAACCGCGACCGCGGCATTTTGGCAGTTGAACTTAATCTGTGTCCTCACCATTTTGTATCATTTGCTTTCCTGATCTAATTCCTCATCTCTCTCCAAATTTCATTCCCCCCTTTCATTTCCCCTTTCATCCATGTTTCAACCCTCCCTCCCTCTGTGCTGAGCAGATGGTATATCACCATGCAGTCCTCTTTTTTGACTCATAGGGGTCATTTACACCCTCTTTCCCACTTCTCTCTCTCTCTCTCTCTCTCTCTCCCTCTCTCTGTCTCTCTTTCTCTCTCTCTCTGTCTCTCTTTCTCTCTCCCTCTCTCTCTCTGTCTCTCTTGCTCATTCACCTTTGCTTTCACTTTGAAAGCACACTGCTGCATTCAGTTCTGTGTGTTTTGGAACTTAACACAAATCAGCTATTCTTTCACAGTTACAGTATAAAAACCAAAGGCTTGATGTTGACCATCTAGGTTAGGCTGACTTTTAATATATTACTTTTGTCTTATCTTTTTTTTTTGTATTAGTATGAACCAGTGTAATATCACAGCGTCTTGTGGGAGAGCTGATGAGGTGTGATTATTTTTCAGAATAATTAGCATGACCTGAGTTTAATTACACTTGTCCACTGTAGGTGGCAATTACATTCACGGATATGAGCCATAGTGAAGCACTTTCTTGTCAAAGACTGACTGATGTAGTTATGGTAATAATGGTTTAATAGAACATAAATCATAGGACACATGTCATTTAAGACTGAGACTTGCTCTCTAACTTTGACAAACTGATTAGTCTTTGCTAATTGACTAATGCTTAGATGTAGATTTAAGTTCTAAACGTGTGCCTTTGTGAAACTAGAGCAGCATTCTGCGTATAGAATGATAGTTTGTCTAAAGAGTCTACTGCCCTGTGACTGCCGTGACCATAATGTTTAATCAGTTTAGAGTCAAGTTAATCAACTCTCAGTGTTGACGAATGTTTCTAAAACAACCATTTATCATTTTGGATGTACCTTCAGTGGCCAGTAACTAGGTGGACCAAGCTATACATGAAAATAAATTGCTTCTGTGTGCAGTGATTTTTGTAGACGGAGCTTGCTATATTAAGCAGGTACATGGGCATAGAGGGATTCAGTTACTAATTGACTGAGCATCAGAATGGGCAAAACAAGTGACCTAAGGGTGATACAGTCACCGGTGCCTGCACTGCCATTCTAGTGTCTAAGGCATGGCTGTCCTCCTTTGACTTTTGCTATCTTCACTACATTTCGATCGCTATCGATGGACTGTACATAAAACGTAAAAGAACCCCCCAAAACAACCACACAGCTAGCTGCAGTCCTGCGTGTGAATAGATGGTGGATGATTGAAAGGAGCTGGTGAGAGGAGATGATGAGAAGTGTGCGGTATGTTTTTGCATCATACTGAGGGCGGAGTTAAGATTTGGTGGAAGCAGCTTGAGCCCTGGGGCCCGTCCTGCATGTTATCCACAGTGCAGGCTTTGTAATGGTGGGTGTATTTTTTCCCTGGCGCATGTAAAGTCCCTTGATTGCCGCTGAGCAGCATCTGAACACCATAGCACATCTGACCATTGTCGCTGACCAGGCTACAGTTTACCCTTTTTCACTTGGGCACTGCCAGCAGGATGATGCATCCTGTCACAAAGTGCATATTGTCTCAGAATGCTTCCAGGAACATGACAGCAAGTTGGCTTTACTTAAGTGGCCTACACAAGCCCCTGACCTCAACTCAAGACGTCATCTTTGGGCTGGGTTAGAGCTCTGTGCATGCGGCATGAATGTTCTGCTGTCTAATCAGCAGCAGCTCCATTATCAGTATGAGCCAACATTCCTGTGGATATTTTTGACACTTTGTAGAATCCATGCCTGTGCAAAAAAGGTTCTAGAGGCAAAGAGGGGTCTGCCATAGCACCAGAAGGTTGCACCTATTAAATTGGGCACTGAGTGTATTTTTGTCAAATGACAAGAAAATGTCTGGCTCCGGTGTCAGCTTTAAATTGATTGAACCTAATATGGGTTGAATCTTGTCCACAGCAACCTCTGTGTCTGTGGTCAGTGTTCCTCCTCTTCAGTATACAAGAAATTGTGAATCTATTCTACAGTGTAAGCCATTAATCCCAGGACTTTTGGGAAGGTTTTACCTATAGCCGAGATTCTAATTTGAAGGCGATTTTTAAAAAAAAAAAAAAACGGAGATCCATTCAAAGTTGGATCAGTGTAAAAGGCGTTTTAAACGTTGTTAGACAGTGGATGCTCTTAAGACTGTAATTGTCCTCCGAAGTGTTCCATGAAATCCCTGATCTCACATTTTGTGCTGCAGCTGCAAAGAGCTCTGATAAAAGACTAATCTTCCATGCCATTGTAAAGTTAAACACATTTCACTACAGAGAACAATTGCCTCTGTTATTTGACATCGTTATTAAAATGATTTACAATCTTGTACTACAGTTTGGACTTTTCCTCATAATTTGCTTAAGGTAATCTCTTTATCTCTTTAAGTTCAGTTGCATTCCCCCCCCCCCTTTTTTTTTTAAGACGGTCTGCTGTTTTTGTAATTCATGTACATGTCGTAGATCACCAAAAAAAAAAAAAAAAGTTTCCTGGTTAGCTTGTGGATAAGATTCTTAATGTAACATGGACTATTCACTGAATGAATCCCATGTAATTTATGTACAATATATATGTGTCCCCACGAAGCAGTATAAATGTTACTGACACTTTTTCTTCATGTTTTTATGTCTGTGTCTGTGTCTCTCTTTCTCTCGCTCTCTCTCTCTCTCTCTCTCTCTCACACTCTTTCACTTTCTCTTTCCCCTTCCCTCTCCCCTTGTCGTGACTGTCCATCCTGTTTGATCTGTAGGCCAGACGGAGACTCCAATAAAGACAGGTCTGTACAAACTATTTTGCTCTTCTCTTTTCTGAACGTTTTTTCTTTTCTTTTCTTTTTCCCAGTAAGCGCACGGTGACTGGGTTCTACTGGAAAATGTTTTAGATTCAGCTGATATTGGAGCATGCTTATAAGAACCAGTTTGGGCCTGGCCCTTACTCAGAGTTACACAGACTTATCTCACATACATTACTAGGAATGCGTAAGTCGTAGACCATTGGTTATAATGACTGATCAACATTTTTCGTGGGGGAGCTCCTACATGTCGAACAATGAGTAGAATAATTTAAAGACCATTAAATTGTCAAGATTCTGGGATTTTTTTGTGTGGAAAGATATTGATGCGTGATCACGGAATAATAAACCAGTTTGATTATTCAGACCCATTATGCCGTTGCCCTAGTGACTAATGTTATGCTGTGAATAGAACAAAAAAAAAAGCCACAGGGTTACCACTGCTTAGATTGACTGGAGTTCACATGTGACTAATTATGCACCTGGGGAAGTCTTCGTAAGATGTCAGCATATATGATCCATAAAAGCTTTTTTATTTCTTCGTAGGTAATGAAGCAAGTTAGCCACACGCACTGTTAATAATACTTGAGATTTTGCATGTCAGGTCCGCTTGCGAGTGAACGCGAAGGTCACGCGTTACATGTCATTTTCCCCGCGTTACATGTCATTTTTTAAAAAAAAAAATGAAAACTGTGCGGTCATCTCCCAACATGTTTATGATGGCTTTAGATGAAAATGAATGAAGATTCTGAAGGATAGCTTAAATGTTGAGGTTGTCATGGTAACACTTTAGATGAACTGCATGGCCCAAAAAAAAGAAAAAAAAAAGAAAAAAAAAAGAGGAAGAAAAATTGCTTGTGTAACAGCCGCATATCTGTAGCACCTCACATTGTGTGTCCTTTGCAGCTCGGACAGCCTGTTTGTGTATGTAGTGATGGTGTTCGTGAGGAAAGGACAAGGCCACTCCATGCAGTTCTGGATAAGTGTGTGTGTGTGTGTGTGTGTGTGTGTTGGGGAGGTTGGGGGGTTGGTCTGCTTCATCATGAATATAATTCATTTTTACAGCCATGATTTTATTGTCCTCAGCAAGCTAACATGTGGCTGGCTTATACTGATATGCAAATTGAATTGTCCTCTTTGTAGTTATATTCCAGTGATATTTTCTAATAAAAATGGATAATCATTTGGATCATGTCTGTGCTCTAGCCTGAATTACACTTATGCTTAATTATTAACAAGAAGGAGAAATGTGATAAAAGGTCACACTGATTAATGTGGAAATTACCACAGTGCTCCCCGGATCCTTCCCGCACAGTTCCTCCCACCCAGTTTGATTCCTTGCTTAACTATAGGCACTGGCTTTGAGTAGCATTCGCACAAAGTCCCTGCTGGTTAAGGGGGTGTTAAAATAGCTCTTTTCAGTAGTATTGCCATCGGCTTGCCCTGAGCGTGCTTTGCACCACTGTGCAAAAGCACGTGTAGTTCCTCTCTCTCTGTATGCATCATCCACCTTAGGGCTACCGTTGGACCTCAGCTTTTAGGTGCTGAGGGACAACGTGTATGTGTGTGTAATAGATGATTCAATTTGGATGCTCTGCCTGTCTATGTTGTTACTATGTGTGGTTTCATAAGCATAATAATACGTTATAAGCTTAGGTTTTTCTATCAATGAGCAGTTGCTTTCGATAGCTGTTGAGGCTGGGTTTGTATGAATACATATGAGAACGTGATGACACTATTATGTGATGGGCAGCACAGTGTTTTTCTCACAAGGGTATTTGAAAAAAATGGTTTGTTTCAATGGGGCTTGGCTGTCTCCGACCTAGTGTCATTATCGAGCATAAAATGAAACGTGTGACTAGATATGCTTTCCTTTTGCCTCTGGGTTCAACATGTTCTCGGTCTGAGGATGAAAGAAATGTTGAATTCATGTGAGTAGTGTAATGCTAAATTGACTACGGCAGGACAGAGCAGGTTTACTGTACTGTTCTAATGGATCCTAGAAAATGTACGGGCATGTGTTTTTACAGGAAAAATGTCTTGCTTCCAGCAGAATAAGTTTCTTGTCCTGAGAAACTGCCTTTGTTCCAGACTCGGAGCTGGTTGGAACAACTCGTATCTTGAGAAGCAATAACCTGTCAAACTCGAATAAGCGGCTACACAAAAGAAGCGGAAAAAGTGGTTTTGACAGGAGGATTCAATAATTAGCCCGGGAAGTTTCGAGCACGTCAAACTGGTAGATGAATGTTATGACATAATTCCGCGTTATCGGGTCGATTACATTGAGGTATTACATAAAAGACGTTTATGCCACTCGCATGAACATACATGACAAAATAAAGCAGGAACCGTGAGTTGGGATGAAGCGAATCGGTTGACTCTCTCTTGGCTTATGTTGAAGTTAAATGTATTCTCAGAAGTGAAATTGACAGCATACCTGAACTGTTGTGACACTCTCCCCCTAGCAACATTTGACATAGTGTCTGTCTAATAAAGAACGTTTGGATTTTAATGGAATCAAATTGACACGGCCTAACTTTGTTCCAGGGCTCTCGTCTGGACGTAATGTTGCCGTTCATGCCTCTCTGCCGAATCGCACCAGACTATGATCTGACATCAGTACGTACTTCAGTGTCAGTTTTGGTTCATCAATGGCGTTGAAGTTAAGAACATTAATTAAAGAGAGACTAGCAGACCGAAGATGCTTTATTGAGGGATACTGGATCGATCGGGAAAGCTGCTAGCTACCAAACACAGGTGCAGTGTGTCGTACAATACTGATGAGAAAGTGTTGAATGTCGGTAAAAAGATTCACAAAAATCAGTTAAAGGAAGCGTGATCGCACGTGACTTACATATAAATCATGCAGGAAAAAGCAAGTGGGCATGTACAGTGGTCCTACATACTGTTTGTTGGTGAAATCCTGAGACGCGCTCTGTAATAGACATGCACACTCATACAAGCCCTCTTGTGGGCTTCAACAGAAGAATGGTTGCTGTGGGAACGCGGTGAGTTATCACAAGTGCGCTTACGTGAAGAACAGTGTGGGCGAGGGAGAGAGAGAGAGAGAGAGAGAGAGAGAGAGAGAGAGAGAGAGAGTGTAAGTAGTGAGGAAAAGGGAGAGGGAGGGAGAGATACAGAAAGAGAAATTAGATGAGGGTGATTAAAATGGCTGATTAGTAATAAGATGAATAGAGAAAGGGGGAGAGAGAGAAAAGGAGAAGAATGAGAGATGAAAGAAAGGGGGGAAGAAGCAGAAACGAGTAAAGGGACAGACAGATACAGAGTTAGGAGAGATAAAGAAGAGAAGAGAAGAATGAGTCAGAGAGAGAGAGAGAGAGGGCAATGCAAATGGAAGTGATGTGTCAAATGTGTTGAGGCTGCAGCTGTCAGGCTAATAATGCATGCTGGAAATGACAGAGGATATGACTGCACGGCTAATCTGTTCCCACTCTGCCCTCACTGTTTCAAGACTTTGACTCAACATCACCTCTTACGATCATACCACTCCGTCCTTGAACCAAAGTTGTAGAATCAATCCGGGCTCTTCGTGAACCAGCAGCGTCTCACGTTTGACCATGTACCGCATTCAAAATGCTGTTTCGCCGAGATTACATCATGCTCAAAAAGCTCCTTGAAATTTGCTCAGCAAAGGAGGGCATTCAAATTCAACACCAATTATGATATTTGGGGTTTTGATACCGATGTCGCTGGCTGTTTACGCAAAACTGGGCTTATTCGGTGAGACACGAGCAACTCTGAAGTTCCACCTTGTCGTAGAATAAGCCACAAGTCGAGGAGTGGTGGTAAGGTTGCTGACAGAGTGTGAGTTGCTCGGGGGGGGTGGGGGTGGGAGTGTGTGCCCTGCTGGCTTTTGTCACCAGGCAGCCCATCTAATATGTAGCTACAGAAGGTCAGGCCAATGCTGAGATGTTGTGTTTGTATGTGTCATGTGAGGGCAGTGTCTTGAGGGGTTTTCGGGGGAGGTGGTGGCAGTGGCGGTGGGGGGTGCGGGGTGGGTTTGGGGATAGGGGTTAATTTGCGTTCACAAAACTGTCAGGTATCCCACGCTCTTGTGGCTGGGTCAGAGTCTGCTTTCGTAACGTGTTGGAATGTTGGAGACAGTAGTCAGTTGTCAGTTTGTGATAAGGAACCAGAAGAACTGATGAAGAACTGTATTGATGGATGAAAAAAGAACAGCAGGATGGCGTCTGTCGTGATGAAGGATGGGATCTTTGATGTGGAATCGTTCAAAAACGCATCCGACGCACCACGTCTTAAAACCGTTCACCGCGAGGAACTGAAAAAAATGAAGTGTATTATTGAAGACCGAAGAGGAAAATATGGACAACAAAAATGAATAAAATGATAATGTTGGTGGAGTGTTGAAAACTGAAGCAGAGGCTACTGTTCAATACAATTATTTGCATATACAAATCCCTCCTTAATTTCTTTCCCCCTTAAACAGCCTGTGAGAATTCAGGGAACCCCCCCCCCCCCCCCCCCCCCAACTCATACGTCCTGCCCACACTTGCACACACTCCAAACCGTCTCTCCTTCAGGGCATTCCCTCTCTTTTTCTCTTCCACCCATTCTCTCACCCATCATGCCTCTTGTTCATACCTCGTCCCACATACACTCTGCCTACTCTTTCTCCTCCTCCTCCTCCTTCTTCTTCTTCTTCTTCTTCTTCACAGTTTTCTTTCTCTTTCTCTCTCTTTTTATATATATAATTTTTTTTTCTTTTTACTTATTTACTTATTTTGAGTTGCTGATGTTAAATATTTTAGTTATCATGCCCTCCCTCTCTATGTCTCTCTTTGCCTCAGTGTCTGTGTGTCTTACCTGGCTTCTGGGCTTGTTCAGTGGGCTTGATGTATTTGACGTTTTCGTGTTTGATGTTAGCCAAATCGATTCACCAGTCACACGGAGGAAGGCTTTACAGAAGGCTGGGATGCCGTTGGTGTGATGTGACTTTCCAGAGCTAGTGGGATTTTTTTTTTTTTTTTGGATGTTTGAGTCATTAAAAGAACACGTCTTAAAGAGACAAGTACTTTCTGCATGACAGATTCTTATGAGTTAATAATTTAATAATTTAGTCAAAGTTTTAGAAAATGAAACAAAAACAAAAACATTATTTAACTATTAAATGTAACATTGTAAACATAAGTATCACAAAACAAAATGTGATTGTTCATCAGATTTGTAAGTATCAGTCATGAGTGAACATGCAGAGTAAAATTAGGAGTATGTGGAAACAAATAGAAGAATTTTAAATCGTTCATAAATGAAGAAGACTGGGACTTGTTGGTGAAAAGGTAGGTAATTATGGAGAGGAAGTCAGACGCTTTCAAAGACTACAGAGCCACTTGCCAAAATGAGAAAATTATCTTTCAATGAAGTTATTTTCAATTTTTTTCTGAAAATAACTGTTCTGTGATTTTTTTTTGCTTTCTTTCTTTTTCTTTTTTTTAATGAGAAAATGTGTCTGTACATCAAACAAACGATAGGGGTCACCCTTGTTCCCTGTCTGTATTTCAGCTTTCTGATCAGGCAGTACATATATTCATATAGTCATCCAGTCATATACTGTAAAGCTATTTGCAGTGTTAAAAGCGAGTATAACCCTTATGCTATCTAAACATAAGTATTTGCATTAGTGTTTGTTTGTTTGTTTTACATACATACATGGTGCAAAAATGCACATATTTTCAATAGTGGTGACGGTAGAGACATTGGTAGCATTCCACTTCAGGAGAGAATAAACAGGATCGCATGTGAATAGCGACAAGTGCATTTTGTCATTTGCCTCTTTAGTTTATTCATAACATTTCGCTAATCTTCGGTTTGTTTTAATGATAGTGCTTACTGCGATCACTGAAAACCAAGCATTTGATAAATAATAGCTTTTTGTTTTTTTAGGAATAAAATAGGCAACCTCGTCGTTGTCCCCACAATTTTTTCATCATGAAACTTAAAGAGCCAAATTGTGATGCAGTACTAACCGAGGACAGCATCTCGGTAATTAATCGAGGCCCAATTTGGATTGCCCGGAGGACCTAAAGGTCTTCTCTTTTAGTTGTATTTATAGGTCACATTTTCACATGGGTACCTTAGCTGTTTTGAACTTGTTCCATTTGCATAACTCCAGCTCCGTGCCTTGAGCTTACATAAGGCCTTTGACATTTCAAAGTGAACAGGGATATGTTACATGAGAACTGGGTGTCTCAAAGCTTATTATAGTAAGATATTTCATGTTTCATGAAAGCGAATTTAAATTACAGGTATCCAGTAATTCGTTTAATCAGGAATAGACTCTAGGTCTCTCTGTGTCAACATGCATTTCTAATTTCAGCTTCATCCCATTTTCTATGGTAAAATAATTTTTTCCCCAGGTTTATGCGTTTTAGTAGTTTGTTAGTACGTTTAGTGTGGTTTAGTTGAGAGTATTAGGCTGTTGTTCGGTGATGACTGCAGATATCACAAGACACAGTAGAAGTGTTCACATCATCCTGACTCATTCTCTCTCTCTCTCTCTTTACCTGCTTTGCATATTGCCTTTAGAACTCTGTGCTGCTGCTCAAGTGTTTGTACTGTATGCGTGTGGCTGTCTTTGTTGTCTGTTGCTTTTTGTTTCTTTCTTGACTTTATTTTTTCTCTTTCTTTCTTTCTTTCTTTCTTTCCTTCTCTCTCTCTCTCTCTTTCTCTTTCTCTGTGTCTACTTCTCTCCCTCTCCCTTTATCCCTCTCGTTTCTTTCTCTCTTTCTTTCTCTTTCTCTCTTCCTTTCTCTCTGTCAGGTCACCTTATTCCACCTGTACTACTACTACTCGTACCAATCCTACTACCACCACCACAACTACTTCTGCTACTGCTACTGCTACCTCTCTCCACACCAGTTTGACCGCTAACAGCCACTCGACCCACCATCAGTACTGCTGCCCCACCCGGCTCCTTCTGCCCAAGCCACCATGCGCCCTCCCCCCTGCCCGGCCCTCGGAACAGGCAAGGTAAGGGCCCAAGTCCCCCACACTAGACCCTCAGTCCTTCACCTTCACCCCCCCCCCCACTCTTCTCCTCCAAACTCTCGTCACCCCGCCACCCCCCCACCCCACCCCCCCGCTCCCATGTTTCACTCCACCCCCACCCTTGCACTTGCGCACCCCCACCCAATCCCCAGTATTCCTGCATAGACCAAATGCTGCAGAGTTCTACTGAGAAAAATACCCCCCCCCCCCCACCTTCCGACACCACATTGCTATGTCTCACTGGAGAGATAACACCCCCCCCCCCCATTTTTTCCGTCTCACAGCTGTCACTTAATGCCAGACAGCACTAACAACATTTGGATTCACCTGCCTATCTGAAAATGAGAGAGAGAGCTCAATTGACTTGCCTTCAAACACCTTGGCTCAACCTGTCATTAGTGCTAATTTGTTATGGGCATGTGGATTGAGGTGTTACCCTCTCTAGGTGCTTAATTCCACCCTCTGCCTCAGTACCCATAATGGCTGGTTGCTCTTAATGTTTACCCTTGTGCTCCCACAGAATTCAGAACAGAGTGCATTTGCTGTCAAATGCACCACCCTCAATTTAGGAGACCCCCTTCAACAAACCAAACGGCCCCCCTTAAAATAACTATGTTTAAATTCATTGACTGTATGTCTGTATATATTTACAGCAGTCCTTTGGGGGGGAAGGAGGGGGGGGGGGGCAGACTCTATATTATTAGATTTTTAAAATGGATTCTGATCCATTCTAAATGACCAAATAGATGGATGATTTTCAGAGGGCTTCCATGGGCTCAATTCAGTTCTGACACGGGGCAATTGAACGGAAACTCCCTTTCAGAGCTGACTGTTGAGTTTGAGTTGAATTTTAACTGATATTATACTAATATTTCATGTTTAGCGTCAGTGTAATTTTTGAAAATGTTATTAGTTATATAATGGCATCATTAATAAGTGCCACTATAACGGTTCTGTATAAATTCAGTACAGTAAGAAGGGCCAATGAGATTCCATGCATTCTTGCAGTCTTGTTTTTTTATTCTTCTTTAATTGCAACCAGTTACTGGTTAACTTCTCTTTTTTAAACTCCGCTTGTACTCTTTATCTCAAGTTTGCTACCCACTGCGTGTCAAGTAATTGAAGTAAAATTCTTTGAATGAAACAGAAACTCAAAAGTAAGCAGTGAGGAAAGCGTGGATGAAACAGAAACACAAAAGAAACTCAATTTTAAGATTCAAGAAGGGTGATGTATCAGTACTTTGGGCCCACTTAAGTTTTAAAAACTGATTATACCAAACAGTGACAGTTTAATCTGCAACCATTGCCACAAAGCCACACTTACCTGAGAGAAACGCTACCAGTTTGTTTAACCATTTACAGAGAGACTATGCTGAAGAGTAGCAGAAGCATATGGCTATGAAACCATCCACTGCATCGCAACACACAGACCTACTCATAATTGTACTGTCTCAAAGGTCTTTGACTCTTAAACACTCAAAACTTTGTGCTAGTTCGTATGTTTATCATCAGGATTTATTATAATTATCAGTATTATTTACTATCATAGTATGGAGCCCCCAACAGTGGATAAACTGTTTATTTTTCCCTATATTATTTCCAGATTTTTGATTATAATATATATATATATATTTGGATAGAATTTTCCAATACATATATATTTTTCCCCAACTTGTCCTCCCTTTTGTATCCACCCTAGTAATGGAAAAGAGTTGCAGCTGAATGAAGGCTTTCTAAAAAAAAAAAAAAATCGCACTCTCTCCTCCTTCTCTTGAATTTGGGCAGAAAATTCAAAAGCGTTATCTAAGGACCTGTCCACCCCTTTACCTGCGCTACCCCCTCTCTGAGAGACCGGAGGCATAGGGAAAATCATTTCCTGAACTCAGTGGCACTTCAGTGGTCCAAAGCGCGCAATTATTCAAAGCTTATCTAAATAAGATTCCTGAAATTAACTCAACAAAATGACACATCTTCACAACCATTCTCAAATGCACTTCCTCCCACACACGCAACCCAGAATCAGCAGCACAGAAGGAGACAATGATGGACATGGTTAGCCTTGCTCCTACGCCACAAACATATACACGCACACTCACTCACACTGTGCCCACTGCATCTGGTATCCCTCACACTCTTTCCAGCCCCCCTTCATACTCCTACACTCTCTCTGTCCGTTTCTCCATGCACTGCATGACCCTTTCCACGCTCTCTCTCTCCGTCTCTCCCTCTCTCTCTCTCTCTCTCCCTCTCTCTCTTCCTCTTATCTACTTTTCTTTGAATCACCTGCATGATGCCATTTCTCTCTGTGTGTATGTGTGTGTGTGTGTGTCTGATTGTCAACCTTTAAAATAATGTTTTACGTTTACGACTTTAATGTTTATGTAGAGACAAACGGTGTCTGACTACGAGTGTTGCCAGTATGGTGACTTTTTTTTTTCCAAGTCACCTCTAAATTTGTAGTAGCATGTTTCCCTCTTTCGTTGCAAATTAGAGAACTTACATTTGACACTCGCAGTCTGATTGGCTGAAGTTATGATAGGTTTTTTTAATTATAGCAAACTGTTTTGCCTATGTGCATAGTGTGACATCTAGTGGACAGTCATAGGATAGCAGCCTTTAGAAAATGTATTCCTCCCTCTTGCTTTGAAATTGGTTCTTAGACTTTTAATTCTATGTCTTATGTTATCATATGTCCTGGTTTATCCTCATTTCCACACTGTAAAGTTAGATATAAAGTAGGAGTTTAGTTAAGACAGTATGTATTTAAATATTCTGAGACCACAGGGACAGCCAACGAAATTGGATATATTTGTTTTTGTTTTCTGAACGTTTCTGGAAGGAGTCAGTGCTAAAATGCACCTCCCTGTCCATTTTTATTGCCAGAGAGGTTGATGCTTGTCACATGCTCGCCGTCTTACATTCTGTCTTTCCCTTTCTTTTCTGTTCTTTGTCTCCTATACCTGTTTCAATTCTGCCTCTCTGTCTCTCTCCATCCATCCCTGTGTTTCCTGTAGAGAAGACGAAGATGACGACATCGCCCATCAGTTCTGTTGCCCCGCCTCCGAGTGCAGTAGTCCCTCGTCTAGGTAACCAGCAGATCAGCAGGCCCCTCCCTCTAACACCCCCACCCCTTTTTCCTCTTCAGCAGTCCCGCCTCACGGGCCTCACTTAGAGGTCTGAGTGGGCATTACTGCTTATCAATCAACTGGATACTCAAGTCATATAAACCTGCTGGCAAAAAAACAAACAAAAAATGAGCCAGTGACTTAAGACCAGTCTGGATTTGACTCGACTCCATAAACTCCCTTCTCCTTTGCACTAGCATGTCACCTGCATCATTGTGCTTGTATGAAAGGTAAAAAGGACAATACCTTCAGTGGGGGCAAACAAAAAAAAAAAAAAAAATGAAAGAAAGAAATGTATCAGAATGACTTTCCTGGGTAAAGAGGATGAAAACGAAAGCAGAGGAACGGAAGAGATGAAGAAAAGAAATATGAAACAGAACAGAAATGACCCTTGTTTTTGCACACACACACACACACACACACACACACACACACATGCTTTTCTTTTTCTGCCACCTCTGATTGTTATTTTATCTCGTCGGTTTCTTTTCTGTCCTAACTGTGTGTTCGCGCCTCTGGATCTCTTTGCTTCGTTTGGCTCCCATGTGAACAGGCTGTTTTGTGTGGTTCACAGCAGGTGTTATAGCAGCACCGTGTGTATTTTTTCTTTCTTTCGCCCCCCCCCCTCCCGTTTCCCTCTGTTTTTCTCTCAGCACAGTACAATAAAGATGTGCTCCTCTCTGCAGTCACAAGATTGCCAGTATAGTCGGTGGTTTCTGTTCATCTGAGCAGAAGTCTGTAGCATACCTTATAAACCTAATCAGAGAACTTTGGCGTTATGTTTGGATAGAAGGTGAAACCCATAGGATATGTCAACAGCACGGCTAAATATAAACTCGGTTTCGAATCACCTCAACTGCAGGTCGTTCGGTTCTCTCTCAGTGAAAGGTGGTAGAGGGTGAAGGTGCGTCAAAAGCTGAGATTAAGGTGACCATGGAGATAATGTCATTGAAAGCTATACTTGCACCCTCTCACAGTTCCATGGTATCTGAGTGCCTCTTTTAACACCCCCCCCCCCCCCCCCACCAATTTCATTCTCTTTTCATTTCCTGTCTTGGAGTGGGAAGTATTTGACTCAGAGGCTAGTGTTGATTTGGTCCATGTCCTGCTGCTTTTGATTTAACTGACTATTTTATGTCATATCAGAGAATATAATCCTTGCCTGATACATGTAGCCCTCATCTGCATACTCTCCCTGTAGTATATTGCAGCGTACTGATTGTCCTTTGATATTATGTATGTCTGGATTTTAATGTAACAAATATAACAATGTCACTTTCTCTTACTCACTCACTCGCATTTACTATTGAGACTTATTTCTGTGTCACTCTGTATAATATACAAGATAATTTTTTTGGGGGGTGGGGTGCAAGACAGTATTCAGACTGCAGTAGATTCTTAGATAACTTAGAGTCCTGTATAAGATCTTTTCATGAGGATTGATTTCAATGCATAATAATATCTGTTTGAGGCATGAGTTGTACTGTTGAGTTTACCACAGAACTGAAACTCTATATCTGTTTATTTGGGTGCTTTATGGTTATGATATTCACATTTCCAAAAATGAAATGGAGCAGTTTAGGTACATATCAAATTATCCAGCTGAAATAATGGCTAAGACTGCCCTGAAATATTCTGGATCCTCTGAGGTTTAATAACCGGAGAAACAAATTTGCATGAATGAAGAACGTTTGGGGCATAATTTATTTGATGTATTTTTGAACATCATTTATTTTATAAATGTTAAAAGTACATATACCGAGTACTAGTTTAAAGGTCACCCAGAAGATGCTTGTTGTATTTGATTGATAGTCATGTCCTTTTCCATCAAATGTACGCTAGACTGTATTCCTTAGAATATCGTTCTCTTTTGAACGTAAATTTAAGTCCGTTAGCATTTCTCACACGTACGTAGTGGGTATGGAGACAAGACAATTAAGATTTCTATCTCATTTTTCTTTCTTTTTTGACAATTATATAGACAGTTATAGTGACGAACAACGAAAGGGTGATAACATTTTTGGGATATTGCATGAGGACCTGATTTTTGATGAGTAAACTCCCAAGGAAACGGTGAAATACCTTACAGCGTAGTGAAGCCCATGTGGTTATGAGGACACCCTGGTGTGGGGGTAGGCAACGATGCAGCGTGTGACTTGCACAAAATGCATTATGTAAATGATAACGTAAAGAAAATACAAAGTGAATTTCCTACTCTGCTGCATGTTATAACTTAAGACTCATTATAGTGACTGATATTGTTTCGTAGCAGGTATGTTTTCACGTTCTTCTTGTTCTCCCGCATTTTGGATGTCCTGGGGTACGGTGTTTCAATGAGGCAGAATCCACGAAACCAATGACTGGTGGCTAGTCAGAAAACTCCGGACCGTTACACTTAGTTCTTAACGTTTTCAGATGGTGTATTTAAGGGAGGCAGAAGAAAGATTTCCAGTTCTAATTTGTTGTCTTTGGCCTGTTGCTTTGTCAACTCAAGAAGCATAGTCATGTCGTTTGACACGAGATCCAACGTCCGTGACAGGCAGCCAAACGCCTGCTCCGTGCGATTTGTGCAGGGCTTTCAGCTGTACTTCGGCTTTGTGATGAGCGCGAGCGGCTGTCGTCCTGATCCGCTCCACCGGTTAAGGCCTCACGGATCGGCTCCACTGAAACCTGCTTCAAATCCTCGGTGATCCGTATGGGAATCTTGTCAGTTCTCCGATGCCTGTTCCAAGATGCGAGATTAAAAAACAGACTTCATTACCAATTCAACGATGAATGGCGGATTCTTATGCCTGATCTATTTACACTGAGCTCCTCAAGACTGTCGTCATGTCTGTATTTAGCACATTCACATGGAGGGAATGAATGCGATGAGTCAGTGATCAAAAGAGTCTCTCTCTCTCTCTCTCTCCTCTTTTTTTCTGTGTTCCTGACCCTGTGTTCGCCATGCTGTAAATACTTTGACATTATTCTTGCTCCTGTGAAGGAAGTGGGATAACCATAAATATATGTACATAAAATGAACGATAATGATATATCGATCTATTAAAGAATATATCTGGATATATATATATGAATAAGAATGTTACTGATGATGGTGACGGTTCTATGAAAATGTGAAAATGAATAAATGCTCCTATGATTCAGATAAAACACAAGATTTCTGCCCTTGTATGCACCACACCACTCTCCTTAACATATTGGTTTCTATGCAAGTGGGTGATTGATTTGTTTATTGTTTGCGTGGGAATGTGTCCATGTGCATGCACATGAACGCAAGTGGCCCTTCAATAAGGCAAGGTCAAGGAAAGGGATAATTTGATTAAAGTCTTAGGGAAAGAGAGAGAGAGAGAGAGAGAGAGAGAGAGAGAGAGAGGCTAGAGGGAGTGACAGTGGAGGGGGATGGGAGAACGGAAGGAGAAAATATAGCGCAGGTCTTCAGAAAGAAAGACAGCATGAAAGGACAACTAAAGAGAACCTGGACTTTATTATGGATCTAATCACCAAATTTCTCCTGAAGCCTTCTCTGCTGTCCAGCCCGGGATGAAAACTGTGAACATAGAGAGGACAGTCCTAGAAACCGATCCCTGTAGCAGAACTCCAATGCTCTAGCTTGTCTTGAGTTTAGCAGCTCTAAGAGTTAATTGCAGAGAATCTGTGCTTGAGATGACTTTTTTTTTCTTGAAGTGGTTATTTTCCATTCCTCTTCATGTTCTACATGTCAGGGTTATAAACTTAACATTTTTATATTGAAGTTGTTTGGGCAAATGTTTGTTGTTTTAGCGAAAAAGCTTGCAGTGGTTTACTGTTATAGACTATTTCGCCTTTCGAGTTTTGTATTTCACTGATTTTTCAATCGTTTAATCGTCTCTCACACAACGTGGGCCTCACACTGTTTAATGGTGTTCGACACATAAGAATGGAGCTGATTGAGGAGGATTAAAGTGTCTAACAGTGCTTCTTTCAGTCTCGGCCGTTTTCTCGCAAAGTCATCAGACTCGCGGCCCACAGAGAGCAAGCTTAAACACTGCGGAGTCTGTTTGAGAAAGGACAACTTGGACAGGACAATTTCTGCTTGTGAGGAAAGAAAAAGTGACAATGTTAGCTTGCAACCCACATTCAGGCTTACCAAGGGGGATTTGAACTCATCCGTACAGGGGCAGATAGAGACAGCTTGTGACAGACAGGCCTAATATAAACAGCACGAATGCAATCTGTCAGATATGCAGCTGTCTCAACGGCCTTGTGTGAACTCTGGGAACTACACAGACTGCAGGGGGCCTGTGGACCAGAGGTGTGTTGTGAGGAATATGAATGAGCTTACTTGGTTGCAAACTTGCTGAAGAGGAACGGGGGTGGGAACTGCAATGTTTGTTCTGCAGTGTATGTGCCCTGACTTCTGGCTACTGTTCTGCCTGCGCTCAACTGGAGCTTGGTACCGCAGGTAGGCACCTGTAGCGGTTCCTCTACCTTTAGCCATTAATTATTACTCCAAAGCTCCAGATCATATCTCCCCAGTCTAGCTTGCCTGTCAACTGTATGCCTACATGCCTTTAGACTAAGACCTTAATTGTCAACTGTGCTCCAAAACCCTTACCCTTGTCCACAAAGCTCTGCCTTTATTGCCGCAAACCCTTAAAACTGTTATACTGTTCCAACTATTGAACTGTCCTAGCATTCCATAGGCTACATAACACGTTCATAGTAATGAGAATGCTACCATATGATACCAACGCTTTACAAGTCCACGTTGTGTTATGTAATATGACTTGATGTCTAAATATGACAACATTATATGTTTGCAGTTATCCCTCCTCCTTTCCTCTCTGTTGCTTTTGCCATAGCATATGAATAAATCGCTGACATTGCACCAGCGAAATTGGAAGACCTCCAGCACGCCCCGACGAAAATTCTCAACAGCTGCCCTCAGAAACTATAGCTTTGAGAAGCAAGAGATTGCGTTTCCCACTCTCTCTCTCTCTTTGGTAGTGCCATCTGTCTGTTTGTTTATTAATTGCAAGTATAAGCGACCACACAGTCGTTGGGGTGGCTCCCTCTCCCTCTTTCCCAGGCGACAGTGCTGCCTCTTGTTTATCACACTGATTTTTGGGAGTGTGCCACAGACAGAGAGGCAGATGGAGGAGAGGGTTTCTCATGCGTGTCTATAGTCTAGAGTCCTATAAATTGATGAATAGGATAGAAGGTGTCAGGAAAAATAAAAGCTTAAAGATACGCCCAGGCGCAAAGTATTTGAAATATTTGTAAAAAATTTCGTGCTGAAGTGTATATCGCTGATGTAGGGCTCTCGGTAATGCGATAAAGGATCCCTTCTGGGTGTGTTGTGTAATACTGTAGATAGAGCTGGGCTTCCCTCAGGATGCTGTGCTTACAAGGAGTATTATGAAAGAGAATTAGCCTGGTTAATCAGATACAAGAGAGAACCAATGCAGCTATAAAACATATGCTCCTAAAGCATGTCAGTATCTACTGAGAGAGAAAGAGTATTAGGCTATATTGTTATTTTCAACGATTGTCTTTTTTTTTTTTCAGTTGAATCTTAGCAACACAGTAAGTTGAGGCAACTGAAAATATTGAGATGAGCCTTCAGTATAGAAGTAAATGGTTGTCTCTTTATTACTCTTAAAGAGAGAGGCATAGTACCAAAGTACTATGCAACTTTGTGTGCCTTGTACTTATAAAGTGTATAAGTGTCACTTGAGTTATGTCAGCTTGGTACACCAAATCCCTGCATCTGAGTTTGAGTTCATTTACACGTGTGTGCGTGTGCGTGTGCGTGTGCATGTGCGTGTGCTTGTGTGTGTGTGTGTGTATGTGTATGCTTGCTTGCATGCATGTGTGTGTGTGTGTGTGCGTGCGTGCGTGCGTGTGGGTGTGTGTGTGCGCGTGTGTACGCGAGACTGTACGTATGTGCGGGTCTGAGAGTGCGCTCAAGAGTGAATAAGTGTGCACGTGGAAAAGGACTGTCAAGAATGCAGTCGTGCAGCTCCTCTGAGAGAAGGAGGGAGAGAGAGAAGGAGAGTGGGGGTGGAAGAGAGGGAAAAGAGGGGGAACGTGAGAGCGTTTATTTGTTATTTAGCGTACCCTGCCTGAATGGGGCTTCTTTTTGGCGACACTACGGTAAGGGCTCTTTCATTCTCCCCTTGCACGTTTCCCTGTCTTTGAATGGTTCTCACTCATTCTTTCTACTCTGTGCACTTTGCACCGTTGCATCAGGGCTCAGTCAGCTTTCTGCTATGTGGGACATTTAGACCTATGTGGACTGCACCTTCACTACAGCCCAGTTACAGTGTCTGGACTATCAACTATTTGTTCAGAGCATTTGATTTACTTAAAAATATAGTTTGTAAGTTGTAGTTAATGTACTTAGACTTGAATAGTATTTATGTTGATACATTAATCAACTAGACTAATTTCATCAGCGGTATCAGCGATACATGTAATTGTTTGTGACTTGAGGGGCAAAACATAGTGTTTAAATTAGACAGCAGGCTCAATGTTTTGGAGTCTGTAGCTTGACATTAATTATGTTGTTGGAGAGAAGGCCTTTAACACGTCATTCTGTACTGTGTACTTGTTCGTCTGCTTTCATGCAGTCATGGTGTTCATCTTTATTTTTGTCATTTTCTTCCATATAGTGCCTCCGTGCTCTGTATGCTTTTGTGCTTGATTGCAAATGTCTTCTATGGCTGCATTTATGTAAATGTCACTTAAAAATAACCAGAGTCCACCGAGGCCAGAATGAACTGAAGTGTAAAACGCTGAAGTGAAATAACTTTCAATTATTCACCAGTTTGGACTACCAGTATGCATCTGAATGCTTGCCTCTTACTTAGTGTAGGAGAAAAAAAAAAGAGAGAGAGAGAGAGAGAGAGAGAGAGACTGACCCAAAAAAAAAAAATTATGTGTCCTTGTTCTTTTCCTCTCAAGTATCTCTCTTACCTTTCCTATTAATTAAAGAAACCAAGAAGACAGAGAGATGATGCTTTGGTTACCCCTGTGGTTTGACTGTGTGGAGGAACCTCAGCACAGGAATAATAGATTTTTCATTCTCATAAGTCTTTTTGTCAGGGAATGTGGGCAGGGAGGGGAAAAATGTCAATGGTTTAAAAAAACCCCAAACAAAAACAAAACAAAACAGATGGGCTGTACCTGCAGCCATGGTTAAAAGGAGGAGAAGGGAGAGAGGGAGCGAGAGAAAGAGACGGATGGAGGGGCTGATGAAATGACACTTGGAGAAACACAGTGACAGACACAGAAATCTTGAGGGAGAGCCCCCCAGAGTCATACACCAGCATGCATCTCTCAGCTGAAAAAAAAAAAAGAATGAAAAAAAAGAATGGAATGAAGAACGGGGGAGGGGGGAAAGCGAGAGAGAGAGAGAGAGAGAGAGAGAGAGAGAGAGAGAGAAGGAGAGAGAGAGAGGGAGAAAGAAACAGAATCATCCTTCTCAATTGTTAGCATACAGAAAAATAGCTGAGTGCACTGTGTGTGGTGTGAAGTGGTGTGAATTCCAGTGTGTCTAAGCATGCATGAGCGTGCTTCTGAAGGAGAAAGGATTTAAGCAGGGTCTTAAAAAAAAAAAAAAGAATGTGAATTCCCTTCCAAATTTTGCTGATTTATATGCTATGGCTTAGACTCATCACAGTAATAGAGTCCTCCTTAGATTTACAGAGGCACTTGCCCCTTACTTGTGTTTGCCTCAGTTTCAGGCTTGCTGATTATTATGGCTGTGTTCACTCAAACGCCCTCTGAGCTGTCTATTTATTCAGATTCCTGTTAATAAAAGGCAATTAACAGTTAGAACTGGCCAACACTGACGATCTGACAAGAACATATTCAGACAGCCTGCATGTGTGAGTGAGTGTGTGTGTGTGTGTGTGTGTTTATTTGATCCAATCTGTCAGAGGCAAGTTTGAATCAGCATACTGTTTTTAAATGTATTTTTTTGACAGTATTCAAATGGGGGGCGGGGCTAAATGTATGGACACACTAATTACAGAGATCAGAAAATGTCATACCTAACAAGAGCTTTTGAATTGATAATACATTTGAACCTAAATATGTAAAATTAACCCATAATAGAAGCCTTTGATTTGTCAGTGATAATTAGGTGAAATGGAGTCAAACAGGCAATCAGTGAATTTACACGTCAAGGAAAAAAAAAAAAGTCCTATGGCTTAATTTGTGTGTTTGCTTTAGATTTTGTTGACAGTGACGAGTAGTCTTAATCGTTCATGTGCTGTCTGAGTTGTGTAACTGCAGCAGATGTCTCTGCTGTGGTCCAATGGGCTCACAGTCCCAAATAACAAGTAGAAGACAATGGTAGTACTTCTCAAGCTGTGGAACATTTGATGAACAAAAAGTTAACTCATTCTTTCTAGAAATGATTTAAGATTTGTACTTCGAGTGTGGCGTTTGTGTCTTTTAAAGCGTTAAAGAGTGCCTCCTTTAATCAAATTGTCACTAGATCATTTGCTTAGGCCCCTGTGCTCTTTATTAAAATCTATGCATAAAAAAAAACAGGTTTGAAGTAGGTTATAAAGCAGGCTCAGTATAGAGAGTGACTCTTTGACATTCACCCAGGACTCGTTTTCACGTTTCATCTAGAGGACGTATCACGTCAGAGTGTTCTGAGAACGCACTGACTTCTCGAAATGAAAGAACACTGTCCTCAAAACATACGTACGCCCGGAGGCCTTTTACCCCCGCTGCTCATTTTCTCTGATACTCTTCTGATTTCCTCCGTACAGCTACTGCTGTTTTGCTCTTAGGGTCCTCTTGTCTGACGTTGTTTATCTGAACTGGGCTATAGGAGAGTAGTGACTCTCCAGTAGTGTTAAGCACACAGGCCCTATGGAGGAACTATGCAGGTACATGTGTTTAGTTTTAACACACCTGTTTCCCTCAGGCTGTGTAGAGGTGGAGTCTGTAGCTACGCCCCGAGGGTAACGACTCCCGTTGGAAGACTGAGCCGCGTATCAGCAATGGTATCAATGAATTCTTCAAATAAAGTATTCTAATGATGCACCCTGGGAAATCTTTACATTATGTATTGTGTGAAACACATTTTAATAAAAGATTGACTGTCAGAGTTATATATATATATTCATCCAATTATTCTAAAAAGCAAGTAGCCATGTCATAAATGTATTAAAAAACCCATTGACAATAAAGAACAGAAGGTGGCCCTGAAAAGAAATAAAAGGATGAATTATTCTGCCTCATTATTCAAACACAAAAGAAGAATAAATATAAACAGGTGACTAATATGAAAAAAAGCCTACACATTCAGTGACATTTGTGGCATCAAAAGCAGTGTTTTCGTGTGTAGGACACAGCATGTATTCAGACATGTATTCCTTTATTTTTGTCATGCAGTGGTACTCACATCCTGAACTGTACCGTGTATTGTTTTCATCTAGTGATGTTTCATTTATAAACTTTTTGATGTATTCATGAATCCTAATTTTAGATCATTTTAGTGAGCTTCTGTAAAAAAAACAAAACAGAACAATTCCTTCATTGTATTTAGATGATAAAAAATACTGACTGAGATGTTGACAAATTAATTATTTTCAGCTCTCTAATCTATGACCAGGCATATCTTAATGAGTATCTTACTGCGTCTCAGCAATGGGACCATTCACTGAGAGACTGTGACAGCATTTAGGTTCAATTTTTAACTTCCAAAATGGACTAACATTATATGACCCTAAAATCACTAACTGGAAATGTTCATAGAGCCATGTTCCCTCATTAATATCAGTTTCTCTAACTATGAAGTTACGAAAACAACGTGTAAAAGCAAAACAAAACAAACCAAAAAAAAAAAAAAACCCAAAGCGACAACAATAACAACAACAAAAAAGAACAACATGTATTTATTTTTGATCCAACTGTTTAAATTTTCCATCAGTTTTCTGTCATGGGAATTAAAACGAATCAGCACCATGGACAGTTCCAACTCTGCTTAATGACTCTTAATCCTTTATGCCTGCCCTGGATACTGGTTAAATTGTTCAGAAATATAAGATTTCTGTTAGCTTTCAAACATTTCGCATTGCTGTAATGATGCAGGCTGGTGCTGCTTTATCTCTTATCAGTGAAAATTGGGTGATTCCCGCTGGATGACCCCCTGTTGTGCCATGTGATACAATTAGGGCTGTTGGCAGCACAGTTCAAATATAACAAACTGTTGTTTCAGCAGATGGCAGATGTTATCTTGAATGGTGGATTAAATTAACTGTGCGGCCAACATGCTTATTTGGGGAAAAAAAGAACGGCATGAAAGGCACATAGACAGCATTGCTCCACAAACGTTTAAAATATCACTGCTGAGTATTCAAGTTTCTTTTCCCCATTAATCATAATGTTTTGTTGAAGTTTCAGTACCAAATGAAGCTGAACAGTCGCGTATGTGTGACCACATATAACCTTTCGTCTCACTGCATGCGGCTCCTCCTTGCAATAGCTGTGTGTCCGTGAAGGAAATGGAAAGCCCAGATGACATCAAATATTTGGCTTGTATTAATGAGGGCTTAGTTTAGGATTAGGCTTCTTTTAGCATTCTGTGTTATCATATGGTGAATGTATGGTGACGTTTCTGAGCTATACAACTCACTGAGGGAATTAAGGCCCTCCCATCCTGCGCCAAATCCAGTAAAGACAGTGTGAAACCTCGGTCGCCACGGCAACTCCACACTTGACTTCAGCAAGCTGCACCCCTCCCACATTTGTCTCACAGCAACCGTTACTTAGCAACCCTCTCCTCCCTTGCTTTTCTTTCTGTGTGTCTCTTCCTCCAGCTAAACTTGATTACGAGAAGGACGGTGTACGGAGATGGGAGGGGGCCAGTACATATATATATAAATATATATGTATATATATATATATAAAGAGGCAACGATGAGACAGAGGGAGAGATTTACTGAAAGGTAGAGGCGGTAACAAGGCAGTACAGACGGAGGCCATAGGTAAAGCGGATTAGCGTGAAGCAGAAATAGGGGAGAAAGAGTGAAGAGAGAAGGAGAGAATTTGCCGAAGGATAAATAATAAATGCTTGCGAATGGTGAAATAAACAGGAGGGGCAGAAGAAAAAAAAAAAAAAGAAGCGATTCGCTCCATTATTCATGGATTGCTTTCTCGTCACCCCTTCTCCCTTCATTTCCTCACTCTCCTTATGGGTGTGTTTCCAAAACTGACCTCCCAGAGCAACACTTCCATGTATTGCTGTGGATATTACGTTTTTTTTTACCTTGTCATTGTGGCCGTTGTAAATATCACCTGGATCTGGAGGGTACCTGAATGCTGTGCTAGCGATATTGCACGAGCACTGGTTATTGCTGATCCTGTTCATTTTTGAAGCAGTAATCCAGTAATGTTTGCACTGACCTAATTACACCTAATTGAGTTTTAGACAAGATCTGTAGGAGCTGATCAAAGGTGACAAATATCTATAGAATTTGTCTCGGCTGCCTTGACTTTTTCTTTTTTTGGGGGGGGGCTATCGATCCTTCAAGCATGAAGGACATTATTCAGTGAACAGACACATCAATGGGACTTTGGGCACACTAATGCCCCCCCTCCTCCCCCGACTCTTTTAAATCTATCTTTTTAAGTGTTACAGTTCTCAGTAAATATCAACAGCTAGCAAAAGGTCTTCTTGTTCATCTCGATGACCCCGTGTAAGAGTGCAGTGTATAAAGCATCTCCATTGTTGACAGTTGTTTTTCTCAGTTGTTTTAGTTCCCAGAAGAACGCTTACAGTAATATTTCATTGCGGCTCAAATAACCAGCATTTGCAGACTGATGGGCGGCATCTCTCCGGGGATCCCTCAATGTAAGGAAATGATTATTAAAAGGAGCTGGCCTGTTCATTTGTGTTAATGACAAGTAAATTGAATTGGATTTGCAGCAATAGAACACACTGAGCTATTTGGTGCAAACAGCTTTGATTTTATAATAATGATAATAATAATAATAATTTGCAGTTGTAACAATAATAAGAAGTTACTTTTAATTAACAATAGAATGTTTTTGGGTCTCAAAATCTTAAGGATAATTTTGAGATTACTTTTTAATATTTGTAAGATTCATTTTACATTTTTTTTATTTTAATATAAAGGGTTACAATATTTTGCCTTGGGCCGGTATAGCAAATACTTCGCTGATTTAATGCATATGCTTAAAATGCATATTTTTGAGACAAGGGTCAGTAACCTATGATTCAGCCATCGATAACATTCAGGAGTGTCAATTCTGTTCAGCATCAATAATGTTCAGTCTGGACTTCAGTCTTCATGACTACAAGATTGTACTGATGAATAAAGCCATATTTCTCATTTGTTAAATGTAAGGGACTCTTTATGCTGTGTGCATTGTAACTGTTTAGAAGTGAGGAGTAGAGAGTAGTAGAGAAAGATAATGTTGAAGAAAAAGACAGATGACAAAAGGAGGAGGAGGAGGAGGAGGGATCAGAACGGCCATTAATGCTGAGTGGTAATGAATTATACAAGGTTTTCCTAAGGCTACACAATAAGGGAGGGCTTGAAACTCTTCTCGCTGTTTTTAGTCACACTAAAAAAAACGGAGAATGAATTTTGTCCTCTGAGCCGTTCCTCTGTGTACTATCAAAGTGTTCCGACGAGTGTTGCGTGCCACGCTTTTGTCCACCGGGACCGGAGTATTAAAAAGTAGAATTCTCATCCTTTTAAGATAACTGGTTAATATACATTACAGATCGTTGTAAAATACTGTTTAAAATACAGGTTGTGAAACCTCGTGTTCCTTTTGGGACCGTAGAGGTTACTTAGTTGCACTGTTTTGTTTCGAAGCTCCTTGAAGTGGTTGTATCTGATTCCCTCTGATAAAAATTAATTGTTTTAAGAACACTTTGTTCCCCACAGCCAACCCCCACTCTGCCCCGCGTTTTACATATTTTAACATGTGTCTGGCTTTGTGGCGTTGTGTCCGGTTATTGTTTCCCTCGTCTGTTTATATGTGTGGTAGATGCAGATGTGTGGTAGGTGCATAAATTTCCCTCCGGGATTAATAAAGTGCTATTACTCTGTTCAACTCTACTCATTGTCATAATGAGAAAGGTAGTGGGGGGTGATGGAGAGTGTTGTTTTGCCGCTGTCACTGTTGGAAAGGACAGGGGGATAGAGAATGTGAAAATGTGAATGTGCTTCATTGGTCTAAGTGCATTGGAAAAAAGCCACCGAGAGACACATATTAATTAATGTGCTTGTCTGTGCGTGTGTTTGTGTGTGTTGTGTGAAAGAGAGAGAGAGAGAGAGAGGGAGAGGGAGAGAGAGAGAGAGTGTCCGTGCCAGGGTATTCTTGTCGATCCAGTGTTGCATTCAGCGAAATAAAAACCACATCCAATTCGTCTGTGACCTTGTCCTTTATGTTTACCATTTCGCCACAATGTTTACTGCTGCAAAGGACTTCTCATCTTGACTTCGTCGACCAGTATGAATGCGCATCGTGAGACTGGATGAGTCGGGAGAACGTAAATTTTGTTAAGTTTGGTGAACAGGCATTATGGGGCAGGAAACAGTTAACCAAAACAAGCTTGCAGATGTGTTATTGCCGTGACTGCTGTGTCACGCTGGCTCTGGCAGCCTGAAGAGAATTTGCCGCGTTGGAGATTCAAAGGAATGAAAGAGGGAGGAGGTTAGAGATTTAGAGGTGGGAAAGTATGAGAGAATGAGCCGGAGGCTCGACGTTTCTCATCATCTCTCTCTTAATGACAAGACATGAAATTACAAATCATGCCTACGAAACCGAAAGGCGTTTACGGGCACAGTAGGACATGCTTCCCGCTTTTAAGCCATATTAATGATAAAAGAGAATAACAGTTACGCACCAAAACGTGGGTTTGCAACAATGTGGTGCATAAATTGCGCGTCGGATAAGACCCCAGCGATTCTTCACAACAAGCTTGTATATTGGTAAGTAACAACTGCGCTGCTTTCGTTGATTCATGTTCAGTTACTCAGGCTGTCATCGTCATTCAGTAATCCTGAAATATGCGCAAATACGCACTCCACTCCTGTGTTCGCTTAGATTATCAAGTTCTTTTCCACTGAAATATTTACGTATCAAATCGTTGTTATTACGTTTTTGTTAAGTTTCATTTCTGTGGTAAGATGACATCTACATATGGGGAAATTTGAAATATTTAGAGCAGAGAGTGAGCAAGACGTAGCAGTGTTAGTGCTGTTTAATCTCTTGTAACAGGCTAGGAACCCAGAATGAGTAGCCACACAATGTCATTACGGGCAATTTGTCAGGGTCAAAAAATTACGGTCTTAGCTCGGGACATGACTTGTTAGCTGTTATGTCACTGAAAATGTTTGTGGCGGTCCTTTCCCCCTCCTTATACTTGCTGTACTCATGTTTCCATTGGAAATGTTACCCTCGAACCAAGCTGCGTAAGAGTAGTCAACTCACTTAACCATAATTAATGTGTTCAAAAGAAACATCTTTGCCCTGCCAATGTTCCAATCAACACACAGTATTTTTTTCCTTACTGTAATAATTGTGCTCTGCATTACTTCAGTTCTGTTCCATGGCACTTCTGTTCCTGTACCAGTGATCTCTCTGTGTTATAATGCTTCATAAACTTGTTATAAGGAATACTCTTGTCCCTCTTTATGGCACTGAAGTAGTCATCCCCACCGCTTTAACTGTGATCATAAAGGAGCCCTTCTCAATAAGAACTGCTTAGTTTTAGAGCAGGCTACAGTCGAATTCTCTCTCTCTCTCTCTCTCTCTCTCTCTCTCTCTCTGTGGGGGGTTCTTTCAATCTGCTGAAGTTCTCTCATCTAAAGCGCAGATCAAACAGAGAGGGGGTGAAGTCATGCGCCATTTCAGGTCTGTTTTTTTTTTTTTTTGTGGGCTTTCGTGAGTTATAGCATTGTCAGACTGCGCCAGTTGGAGAGACTGAGAGACACTTTTGAAAGCTGGTGCGTTGCCAAGTTCTGTTCCAAGCTTCACACCTTGGACTGTTTATTTATTTATTTAATTATGTATTTTTGGCATTGCGAGCACCAGCAGCAGCATGTCACACGTCCTGTTAAAAAACGACTTACACTAATTGCAACGCTACGCCACCATGTAGAGTTTAAGTCTACTGTGAGGGTTTATGACCTCATTGGTAATGCCTCAGGGTAATGCACATTGCGTGCTTATTCACTGCAATGTCCATGTCTTTTTTATTTTCATAATGAATCTTTAATATGATGTACATTTTTGTGGCTGCTATCTGCTGCTTGTTCCCTTATGCGGTTCACTACTCAGGTTGGTGACAGATTCAGATCGTTCTCACACTGACCATACGGATCATAACTCAAACACACACTCTGACGATGTCGTTCTGTCAGTGTAAATGTGACGTAGAGTTATGACCGAAGAAGAAGCTAGTTGAAACAGAGCACATCAATTCAGAGATACTTTACTGTGTTTACAAAGAGAGCAATCAATGTAAAACCATGTAAAGGTTAGCCCCCTCATGCTTTCCTTTTTAGCAGGGGCTGGGACAGAGTGTGTGATATGTTTGTATGGTGTCAGCAGTGGGATGTAGTTGTTTTGATAGGCTCTCTCTCTCTCTCCTCTCTCTTCTTTCAGGCCTACACTCTGTACTGATGTGGGCAGCTGGACTCTGAATGCATTGCCTGCATGTTGAGTGGGTTTGAGAAAAATGCCCCAGTCTTTAATGTCATCTCTGACTCTCTCTCTCTCTTGCTCTCTCTCTCTTGCTCTCTCTCTTTCTTTCTCTGTCTCTGCCTAGCTTTGCTGAACGGACAATGTGGCCATTCAGAATGTGGCGATAAACGCATGTGGCATTTTCAGGATTCTGTCTCCTTCTTGTCTGCTGAGTTTGACTCTATCTGGATCAATCCAGTTTAGTGGAGTCAAAATCTGGAATAAATTCAGCTGGATGACAGATCCTATCCTGTTATCTTACTGAGACTGGTGTCTTTCTTGCTAATGGTGTTCTTTTGATGGCCACATCTCTGCACGCTCTTGTGAATGGTTGTTTTAATGAGAATAAGCTCACTGCATACAGAGCACTTGTTTACCTCTCATCATCATCTCTCTTTCTCTCTCTCTCTCTCTCTCTCTCTCTCTCCCTCTCTCCCTCCCTCTCACTGCATGCATCATACTCTCTTTCCTGCCTTGGCCACCTGTCCATCCCTTCCGTGAGCTGGCCAATAGAAGAGCTTCTCAAGCTTGTGTGTAGTGGAGTGAGGCAGACGCCCCCGTCCCCTCTCCTCCCTATCTGTCTCCATGTTCCTGACTGCAGCTTCACCTCTGGGATCAGCCATCAGCTTTAAATGAATGAACACGAATGCCGCCTTGTATAAGATTATTTGTAATTCAGTCCTGAACCTTATCCTTCCTTCCTTCGCTCTCTCTCTTTCTCTCTCTCTCTCTGTCTCTCTCTCTCTCTCTCTCTTCTCTATCTTCTCTATCTTCTCTTTCCTGTTCTGCTTCAGTAGATGTAAATGAGCTCTTTGCATACGTTAATGCTCTAACAAAGCAGCACACGGACAGAGACGTAACCCGGATGGGCATGCGGAAGGTCCCACCATCGTTTTTAAATCACTGCATTTCCCCTCACTTCCGGTCACTATGTGGTGTTATCTCGTTTCACCCCCTGCCTGCTCGTTGGATTGATACCCTGGTGTATCACAGAACGCTAGGATGGGCCATCGGGATATTACTGCATGCTGTTCTTTCCAAATAAGGTTCTCTCTGCAGGGAAACTGATATACCCTCTACCTACTGCAGATGAATTGATAGTTTCGTGCTGTATTTTAGCTTCATGCACACTATGGCCCTCCACATCTGTCCCAGACTTTTTTTTTTTTTTTTTTATAAAAATATGATTGTAAAATCTTTCCTTGTGATTTTGATGATGCTTGTCGCCGCGCACTTCCTCAGCGCAGATGAATGGTACTAAATTTTATCCGTTCCTCGCAACCCGCGGTTCACGATTGTGTACGTAGCGATTACCAGTGTGTGTAATGCTTTGAGCTCTTTTTTTTTTTTTTTATTCTTATTCAAGCAGGAGTTGCGTTAATGGAATACAGTCATGGTGCAGAGAGCTTGTGCTTCTCTGTTCTAAAATTTCCCCACTGTGAAACATTCACACACTGTCTGACGCCTAACTGAGAACAGGCACAGTCTCTGCAGAGTCTAAAGCTTTCTCACATCGTCAAACGTCATGACAGAGAAAAGAAAAAGAACTTTAAAAAAAAAAAAAAAGGTGTTCTCAATGAAACAGATGTATGACTCAAGCGAGATTCGGTTTAATTTTATGTCTAGGGTACCATATGGTTCTCTGCAGTAATGAGACCCTTTTTTCTTTTTTTTTTTTTGTCTCATTTCAATTCAGTATCTGCAACGTTAGTTCAAGGTAACTGAGCGGTGATTTCAGGACAGTTGTTTTGAAAGTCTTAAATGAACTCTTTTGTTTTCAGTATTTTCTTCTTCTTGATAAATCTGTGATGAATCAGGTGCCAGAGCTTACAAGTACACACACACACACACACACACACACACACACACACACACAGACGCACACACACGCATGCACGCACGCACACACCCACATATGCAGTGACTGAGGCTCCAGGCTTGCAGTAACGCACAGGGAAGCAGCTCCATTGATTACAGGGAAGGCTTTGGCCAGCTCAGTGCCCTGAGGGCCTCCATTTGGTGCTTGGGCTTGGAGCCGTCTCTTTCCGCTTCTCTCAGACCCAGCACGAGCAGAAGTAGGTCTGCAAGGCTTCCCCTCCCTTAAAGCACCTCTCTCCCAGCTAGTGCAAAAGCTCTCCAGAGTCGCACAGGCTCATTGTAAACCAAGCTATGTCTCTTAGTAAAGAGATTTTGCGCAGGGACAGTACAGGAATGTGGTTGTTACTACTCAGCTAATATTATTACTGCAGTGAACACATGCACAAGCACACAAAAACACACACAGGCACGGGGGCGGGATGGAGGGGGGGGGGGGGGGGCAGATGAGGGAGTGCTAATTGAAGTTGAACTCTTCAGTCCAGTGAATTATATGCCTCCTGGTGAAGCAGCAGGAACTGATTGATAGGTATTGCTGTGTCTACACAGAGATTGTTTGCCTAGTGGTCCTGTTTGCTCCAGTTGCACAAGCTCCTCACACACTGGGATATCTATTAACACCATCTAAAGTAGATGGGGGGGCGGGGGCGAGGGGGGGGGCATTCTATCAGCATGGGCATTCTACAAAAAATATGTAAAGAGCAAATAACTTAAAAAATAAAAGTTCACTGCGGTAACAGAATCCGTGTTTGAATCTGACACACATATTTCCAGTGCTTCGTTAATTACATTGACCGTAAGTCGATATGGAATTGACACAACCTGCAGTATGTGTTGTCAGGGGGTGACGACAGACATGACGAGCATGGAGCTGCCTTAACTGCGCGCTAACGCGACACGCACGCACGCTGTGTGCGGTACATCAGCATACAGCGTCATACACTCAGCACACAGTGAATGTGGAGTGTACTTTCTTGATAATCTCACAGGGTGTTTTTTTTTTTTTTTTTTTTTTGTCGGTACTGCTGCAGGATGTCTCCCTCACACATTAATTGGTGTATAGATTTATACCAAACTGGCAGGGGAGAGAATCCAATAATCCCTGCTAAATCAATAACTGGCTCATAGTTCTCTCTCTCTTTTTCTCACTCTCTGTCTCTCTCTCTGTCTCTCTCTCTGTCTCTCTCTCTCTCTCTGACATCAGACACCTGTCAAATAAAAACATCTCATTACGTTCACCTCTGTCATAACAAATCTGTTGTATCTGCTTTTAGCAAGAGGATGGATTGACTGCTAATGCAGTTTGGAACTACCAGCTAACCTGCTTTTGATCATTTGTTATTTTCACATCCACAAATACAGGTTGTAAAGCACAAGAAAATATCTCCCCTGTAAAAGCACTTAGTCATGGTGTTCGTAGTAGTTAAGGCATTAGTGGTGGTTGCAATATAGGCTGTCTTAGTAGTAATCGTCAGAGTATAGTGTCGAAGTACTGAACATCATTATGAACGTTGACAGGCCTGTGTTCAGAGTCTCTGACTTGGTTGAATGAATCAGAGAGGCAGTTCTGGAGTTGTGTTTGGCAGACAGCGTTGACAGACGAAGCCTCGGCCTGGGACAGGGCAACACTTTTAATTAACAGCTGTTCAATTAATCACGCTGAAATATTAATTACAGCCAGCAATGACCCAGTGTCTTTGTACACAGACACAGACACACACACACACAGACACACACACACACACACAACAGCTGCAGTGTTTGCTGATTTCTGACCCTCACGTTTTACATAAAAAAAAGGCACGTTCCCATAAACATGTCTAACATGTAACCAACTGAAAATATGATTTATAATTATTGTCATTATTTATTGCTCAGAAACACCATGTAGTCACATTATACTGTCCAACTAATGTTATATTACGCACCTAAAGTTGAAATATTTTGCTGTGTTTAGGTTTTGTGTGTTTAAACCTAAAGAGAGACACTTAAAATGAACCGCTGACTTTGAGACCTCAGATAAAGTTTCACCGTGAACTAGAATGTACATTGTATATTCAGCACATGGTATGTAGAAGAGGTTTTCACTTGAGAAGTTACAGCAAAGAGATTCATGAATATTTCATTTGAAAATGTGAAAACGTTTGCATAACGCGGAGTGCTTCTGACAGTAGCATGGTACCGGCGATGTAAAGGAGAAACGGATGAGCGGAATATGAGGCGTAAGCCTTGGAATAATGTGGGCAGACGGATTTCATGCTTGAAGTGCGAGATGGAGGACATTTTTTGTTTATTCGGAATATTAGAGTTGCTCTTTGAAGGGAAAAGTTTTTTTTTCTGTTCCTTCTTGAGGCGTGGTGTCATTTTTATGATCTCTTTCACTGAACAAGGCATTTTAATGTAGAGCGTATTGCGGATTCATAACAGTACACACACAGAGTTCACACATACACATGCACTCTCTCTCTCTATCTCTCTCTCTCTCACACACACACATACACACACGCACATGCACTCTCTCTATCTCACACACACACACACACACACACACACACACTGCCACCTGCTTTCACCGTATAGGGATTGTCTACAAAATTTCAAATCAATTTATTATGAGGTCATGTAAGGTCACTCAGAACTTTCCTATACTCTACTGTTAGGAGTGGTGAAAGTAGTGATTTAAAGCTAAGCTGTGCTGAATGGTGATTTTGTACTTTTGTGCTCTGTGTGTGTGTGTGTGTGTGTGTGTGTGTGTGTGTGTGCGCGTGTATGAGTGCAGGTGTGCGTGCTTGTGCGTCTGTGTATTCGTCCCTGTCCTGGTGGTGTTATTTTGTAGCCTCTGAAGGTGGAGACTGAGTGGGAGTGTTCACTCAGCATGTGACCAGACTGCACTGCTGCTAGTCTGCCTGCGTTGAGCCTCACTTATGCATGCACACACACACGCACACACACACACACACACATGCACACACCCACACACACACACACACACACACACACAAACACAGAGAGCCACTCCGCAACCACTGCTGGATTACTCTGCCCTAGTCTAAGTTGGACTTACTTGCCTGGTTGACAAGGAAGGAGAGGGAGTGTGAAGGAAGACCTCCGGATATCTTTTTGCTTGTGTGAGCGAGTTTGGGAATGTTTACAAAATATAAGTAGACTTGAATTAGGGAATTGGCTTGAATATGATGTCATGACATCTGTTTAATGTTTTTTTCTGCTTTCTTTCTTTAGAAGTTATTTTGAGCATTCTAGATTCTTTAAAGCTGTGTTTACTGTTGCCCTTTGAACACAGTGGTTGCCATCACTATGTTGGTAGTTACCAAGCCCATGTTGTGAGGAGATTTGTTCTGCTTAAAGGGAGAGAGAACAATAAGCAGAGAGAGAGAGGTAGTGTGTGTGTGTATGTGTGTATGTGTGTGTGTGTTTGTGTGTGTATGTATATGTGTGAGTGAGAGAGAGAGAGAGAGAAAGAGAGAGAGAGGGAGAGCAAGTAATGAAGGAAGATTTGGAGAGACTTTTTTTCTTTTGGTCTTTATTTAGCCTACTTGACCAGCATTGTTAACATCCGTTGAAAGAGCCAGTGGACGTCTGCTGCTGTGATACATTCCTACTGCACTAATTGACAGAAATTCAATCCAGTCATCGAGAGGCTCTCTGGCTTGATGCTTCTCCACTCAGCTCAGCTAAAGAGCAGGAAATGAGATGGTGAGATATATGTATATGCGGACTCTTCACACACACACAGAGTAATGAAGGCCTGTGTTCTGCTGAACTCAACTCTAACCACGTGACTGTGGTCAGCCTGTGTGTGTACATTTGGGTGGACGCGTCTCTGCAGTCTTGCACTTTTGGATATAGACCTGACCCATGTGGTTCTACAGGAAGAAGAAGCTCCCACGCAGGGCCTACGCCTACATGTGAGTGCCTACCCAGCGGCCGAAAGAGAGAGAGAGAGAGAGAGAGAGAGTGTGTGTGTGTGTGTGTGTGTGTGTGTGTGCGCGTGTGCTTGTGTGTGTCCACGTGTGTGTGATGCAGAGAAGCTGGAATAACAGGAGAGGAGAGATGAAAGGAACGGACAAGGTGCAGTGAATAGGGGTGTGGAGTTATGAAGTGTTTAACTGACCTCAGTAGACCCATTGAAGTCCTATGACGAATAATGGACCAGTTCATTGAAACTGTGGGCATTAGGTGAAAGATTGACTGCAGAGTTAACCAGCACACCTGAAGAAACTGTGAAGTGAGCAGAGTGGGTGCAGCGTGCTAGCTCTTCTCTCCCTCTCTCTCTCTCTCTCTGTCTCTCTCTCTCTGTCTCTCTCTTTCTGTGACTCATCCTCATGTGACTCATGTGCAGGAAAGCTGTCGCTACCCATGGTGCCTGGCTCAGCTCACATGACAGAGTGCTGCACATGGCCCTGTTTTTCCCTTTTCTCTCCTCCTCCACCCACCCTCTCTCTCTCTCCCTCCCTCCTCTAGCTCTCTTTTTCTCCTTCTTTATCCACCTTGTCCTCTCTCTCTCTCTCATCCTCCTCCTCCACATGCTCACCATCCCCTTCTCCTTCCGCCTCTGTGTGGACTTGATGCTCTCGTTCTCTCTCTCTCTCTCTTTCTCTCTCTCTCTGTGGCAGGCCAGATGGTAGTGGGCAGGACGGGCTGCATATGCGATTCTGAAAGGCTAATGATTTTTTAGTGTGTTGATATTGTGTTTACCCTCTGCTTGCCTTCACGGCCAGAACCAAGGATATGGTCTAGTCTTACCACCCAGTCACTGAAGCTTTCACTTGTTGATGAAACATTCTCTATCCCCCCTTTTTTCTTTCTTTCTTTCTTTCTTTCTTTCTTTCTTTCTTTCTTTCTTTCTTTCTTTCTTTCTTTCTTTCTTTCTTTCTTTCTTTCTTTCTTCCCTGTCTCTCTCTAACAGTGTGGAAGGGGATCCCCAATGTCCAGATACGAGTAGTTTCTCTGACAGCCAGTGCAGCCAGGCTCCTTACCTGGGTAACTCTGAACGCTACGAGAAGAGTGGTGTCCCTACTGGCCCCCAGGGGCCTCCAGTGGCTCCCACGAGTCCAGCGAGCCTGGCTTGGGCTCAGCGCACCCGACACCAGCCTGCCAGCCTGGCCCTGCGCAAGCAGGAGGAAGAGGAAAATAAACGGTGTAAAGCTCTATCAGATAGCTATGAGCTCTCTACAGACCTACAGGACAAGAAGGTACAATACACAGCCCTTTACTGTATGTGTGTGTGTGTGTGTATGTGTCCAGAATGGTTTTGCCTCATTCACAAGGCTAAACTACGCAGGATCTTAGTCAACAATTCTTCTCCATTGTCAGTTCTTAGAAAAAAAAAGCAATTCCTATTGGTTTTGCCTAACGTAACCTCTCCACTAGTCTGATGTCAATCTGTCTACGATGACTGAAGTGTTAGTGAGTGACTCATGCTTCTCTCTCTCATCAGGTGGAAATGCTGGAGAGGAAGTATGGCGGCTACTTCCTGAGCAGACGCGCGGCACGGACCATACAGACGGCCTTCCGCCGCTATCGCATGAACAAGAACTTTGAGCGCCTGCGCAGCTCAGCATCCGAGAGCCGTATGACACGCCGCATCATCCTGTCTAACATGCGGCTGCAGTACTCGTTTGATGAACGACAGCCGCAAGCGCCCCCCGGGCAGCAGCAGCGCTACCCTCACCCTGGGGCCCTGGGCATGGGGGACCAGGCGGGAACGGTAGAGCTGGAGGGCAGCTCCCCCTCGCACTGCCCCTCTGACCGCGAGGAGTACACACACACGGATGACTCTTTCTCCAAACAGGTGAGAGCTGCCCTGCCGCAGGAGATGAAAATGGTCACGTTGCGTGAGGGTTTTTGTGAGATAAATACCTGTGAGAGCACAGAGGAAGAACATTTGGTGAAATATTCGGAATGCTGCTTCATTCTAGAATGTTTGGAATGTTGCCACCATAAATCAACTTGGTGTTCTTATCTTTGCTCATGTGGTCCTTTCTTTAAATATGCCAAGAATTGGTATTAAGTACTAAATGTGCTTGCGTGTTTTGTCAGGTGAAGTCTCTGGCTGATTCCATGGACGACGCTTTGACATGCCAGTCAGGACGAGGTGACTCTCAAGAAGGCAGTGGAGATGGAGTGACCATGTCTGGGGTTGAGGGCGATGACTTTGGAGAGTGCGTTTGGAACAACAGCGGGAAATCCTTGTCGCGCAGGGGTTTGGGCGAACGGGAGCGAGGTGGTGGAGGAGGTGGATTGAGTATGCATGAGGACAGCACGGCCACCTCCTACAGTGACGTTACTCTTTATATGGACGATGGGATGCCCTCCTCTCCTCTCTCCATCGACCGAGCACCCAGCAGCACTGACACAGAGTACTGGGGCATGAGCAGTGGGGTAGGGGGGAGAGAGGACAGTCGAGACACGGAGGGAGGAGGGAGTAACAACAGCCGGCGTAGCACTCCGTGTACGGAGTGCCGGGACTACAGGTTGAGAGGAGCTCACCTCCCTGTGTTGACCATTGAGCCTCCCAGTGACAGCTCGGTGGACATGAGCGACCGCTCGGACCGTGGCTCCCTCAGTAGGCAGATGGTTTACGAGCAGGAACCCGGTGGAGGAGGAGGTTCACCTCAGGGAACTCTTAAACACAGCCCCAATGCCCGTTCCCCAAACTCCTGCTCCGCGCAGGGCCAGACCCGCGTCCCTACACGACCAATGCCCTCCCCCATTCCCACACACCTCCCTCATCACACCATCCTTCATCACCACCACCATCCACATCTGCACCACCCTCTTCATCACCATCATCACCCGTACCCGGACCCCACCTCTCCGTCTCCTTCTCAGCCTCCCCTAACACCCCTCTCCTCATCCTCCTCCACAACTCCCATGGGCCCAGGAGGACTGGAGCAACCATGCTGCTCGGATGGAGACAACGACTCGCTCAACTCCACCACCAACTCCAACGAAACCATCAACTGCAGCTCTGGCTCTTCGTCGAGGGACAGCCTGCGTGAACCGCTGCCCCCACTGGGCAAGCAGACCTACCAGAGAGAAAGTCGTCACAGCTGGGACTCACCGGCCTTCAACAACGACGTGGTGCAGAGGAGGCAGTATCGCATCGGCCTCAACCTGTTCAACAAGTGAGAACCATTGGGGAGGGATGGGAACCTTAATATGAGTTCATGTTGTATCACTGCCTCTTTTGATGTAATGAAATTAAGAGCTGTGAAAAATGGTAAGAATTAGGTTTTTTTTTTTTTGGAAAATCCATTTAGCTAATGCGTTCTATTTTTTTCTGCTTTTCCAAGTGCTTACACAGTTTTTTCGATTTTTTTTTTTATCATTTTTTAGAACTTTAGCTTTTAAGGTGATGATCATAATTCGATTGATTTATGCATTTTATAAATTGTGCTAAAGTGCTTTATAAAAAAGTATGACCTTAATAAAACAGAGATAAGTGTGTAAAAGTGGAAAAAATCTAATGGAATTGAAATTAAAAGCAGAAGTGAACTGAAAGGCAGAGGCAGGCGTGGATAAATGGATAGAATAGAGAATTCAAGTGAAACAAATCTGGCACCGGTTCTTTGTACGCTCTTCATCTGTTTCTCCGTCCTTAGGCAATTCACCATGACTCTCAGATGTATTACGTTTCATCCTGCTCTGTTTCTCTCTCTCTCTCTCTCTCTCTCTCTCTCTCTCTCTCTCTTCCCCCTCTCTCACTTACTCACTCGCTTTCTCTGTTTCTGTCTGTCTTTCCATAGGAAGCCAGAGAAGGGCATTCAGTATCTGATTGAGAGGGGCTTTGTGTCGGATACTCCAGTGGGCATCGCCCGTTTCATCCTCGAGAGGAAGGGCCTGAGCCGACAGATGATTGGAGAGTTCCTGGGCAACAGACAGAAGCAATTCAACAAGGATGTGCTAGAGTGAGTGAAACCCCGTCAAGACTAAAAGTCCTCCCAGACTTAATGCGCCTCTCACAAAGTGAACCTGAGAAAAGTTTATTTTCCATTTCCTGAACTGAGACGTATCTGTAGTTGTATCTGTTTTTGTGTGCTCCTAAAATTTGTTGAGTTAATGTTATGTTGAATTTCTGTTTTGATTTTCAAATTGGCTGAATGCAGATGATTATGTGTAACATAAGAATTATTTGTGTAAAATCTGACAAATCCATAAGTCCACGATGAAGGAAAGAGGATCATTGTGACTGTGCTTAGTTTGTCTGTCTGCTCCTCAGCTGTGTTTTGGATGAGATGGATTTCTCAGGGATGGACCTGGATGATGCTCTGAGAAAGTTCCAGGCCCAGATCAAAGTCCAGGGAGAAGCACAGAAGGTGGAGAGGCTCGTTGAAGCTTTTAGGTATCGCCGACTTTCAGATACTCCGATACTTCAGATACACCCGAAATGTTCACCACTGCACGAATGATGTGTGCGTTTTTCTCCCTCTCACTCTCTCTCTCTTTCTCAATCTGTCTATCTCTGGTACTCTTTCTCTTTCAGTCAGAGATACTGCGTCTGCAACCCAGGCCTGGTTCGGCAGTTCCAGAACCCTGACACCATCTTCATCCTGGCCTTCGCCATCATCCTCCTCAACACAGACATGTACAGCCCTAACGTCAAGGCAGAGAGGAAGATGAAGCTGGAGGACTTCATCAAAAACCTTCGAGGTAGCTCTGATTGGTCCATTCCATCTTTTCCTTCGGTTTCCTCTATCCTCTTACCATTCCTCTCCTTTTACAAAAGGGAGCATGAATATGTATAAGGATTTGATTTGAAATCCTGCTGGATTTCCCATCCAAGTCAATAAAATACAGGTTCTCTATAAAAGGGCTTGTGCAGCGAGATATCGCCTCTGACCTCAGCATACTTCAAAACGGATGCCTCCGTTCTTCACCACATCACGTGTTGTTTTATTCTTTCCACCCCACCCCCCCCCCTCCCCCTGCTTATTCTGGCAGGTGTAGACAACGGTCAGGACATCCCACGGGACATGTTGGTGGGGATCTATCAGCGCATTCAGAAATGGGAGCTGAGGACCAACGATGACCACGTGTCCCAAGTGCAGGCTGTGGAACGAGTCATAGTGGGCAAGAAACCCGTGAGTTCAACTCGTGGACTATTTGTGCTTGATGTCTTCTAATAAACGTGCTGATTACAAAAAGGAGCTTTTGATTACAGAATGTGAACATGGCCTTTTAGTAAATTAGTAACTGTCGTAGGAAAATGAGTGTTTTTATAGCAGTAATTAGAATCCCTCATTCTTTACAAAGTCTCTTTAGTAGTCATCAGTTATTGCCATAATTAATCTCCTTCTGTTGTCTGTGTGTGTGTGTGCGTGTGTGTGTGTGTGTGTCTGTAGGTCCTATCCCTCCCTCACCGTAGGCTGGTGTGCTGTTGCCAGCTCTATGAGGTTCCAGACCCTAACAGACCCCAGAGGAGTGGAGTTCATCAAAGAGAAGTCTTCCTCTTCAATGACCTGCTCGTAGTAAGAACCTGCCTCTCACTCAGATCAAACAGATCAGGCTGATATTTCATTTGACACCGGAAACCTCAATGCCTAGTCATTTTAAGATGCAGCCTATATGTAATGTATAACCAGCAGATTTATGCAAACACCTCTTCCCTCCGTCCAGGTAACAAAGATCTTCCAGAAAAAGAAGAATTCAGTGACGTACAGTTTCAGACAGTCCTTTCCTCTGGTAGAGATGCAGGTTCACATGTTCCAGAACTCCTGTAAGTATTTGTCTCTCCATCTGTCTGTCCATCTGTTTCTCCTTCTTTATTTATACACTCACTCCATTCCAGTTTGCTGCTCAACTGTGACATTTAGCCACTCTCCCCTCCCCCCTGGTATGTTTAACTGGTCATTTAACACAGTCAGATGATCGTGGAATATTTGATATTTTCTGCTTTTTTTCTTATTTTTTTCCCCCCTCAGAGAATTACGAGATGTTTGATTTAAATGAAAAAAGCAATTTTTTATACGGTGGGGAAGCACATTCATTTGTTCCTGATCCAGATTTACATGATAATGGAAACGATCCTTGTTTTGTTTGCATTTATGGACAGTGGACAACTCTTTCTCTCAAACGCACTTGCTCTCTCTCCGTCCCTCTCTTTTTCTCTTTCTGTTGCTCTTTGTCATTCTCTCAGATTATCCTCATGGCATCAGGCTGACGTCAGCAATTCCCGGAGGAGAGCGAAAGGTTCTGATCGTGTTCACGGCGCCTAGTCAGCAGGACCGCACGCGTTTCACCAACGACTTGAGAGAAAGCGTCGCAGAGGTGCAAGAGATGGAAAAATACAGGGTGGAGTGTAAGTGATAGACGACCCTAACACCATCTTAGCTCCCAATTTAAAGTGTGTAGTAGAGCCATGGATAGTGTACTGAACTACGTCCCATGTATACAAATAGCAAACCATCTTCTCTCTTCTTCTCTCTCTTTCTCTCTCTCTCTCTCTTTCTCTCACTCTCTCTGTCTTTCTCTCTCTCTCCCTCTCCCTCTTTCCCTCTTTCTGTAAGCAGCGGAGTTAGAGAAACAGAAAGGTGTGATGCGGCCAAGCCTCATCGGCGGTGAAGTGGGTGGCGGCATAAAGACTGAGGCAGTGAACGGCACTCTGGGAAGGCCCAGCCTGGATGACACGTACGCAGCAGGGGAAGGCCTGAAGCGAACAGCACTCAGTTCTTCCCTTAGAGATCTGTCTGAAACAGGTACTAATCACACATCCATTCCCTCGCCCTCAGAGGAAAGATTCTCCAAATGACTCAGTTTACTTAAAAAACCGATAACAAGCTTGACGTTTCTTCTATCAAGCTCTATGAGAGGTGGCGGGTTTTTCCATTTTGGCTTGAATACACTCACATATTAGAGGTCTTTAAACATGAGGATATGACTTAAATGGCTTAGAATACTGATCCCAAAGAGTGTTGATATTCCTATTGGACTCAGTTAAACGGTTGTGTCTCCATCTGCTGTGTAACAGCAGGACAGCTCTATCAGCGACTGAATCAGGCACTAAGTTGGCCGTGACGAATATCTAGCACGTGTGTGCTTTGAAATCGGATTCATCACTATTCAGTGAAAGGATTCATCATAGTTCAGTGAAGGAGACTATTTTATGGATGTTTTATGTGGCTAAAAAGATCAGGCTGAGTAGAAACACCTTTATGCTGACATTATATGCTGTTTGCGTTAGACTGCCGCCTCTTGGTTCAGTACTGCCCTGCTGAGTGGTGAGCTCCACAAAACATGAAGCTTTTCTGATTGGCTAGGTTTTTTTTTTTTTGTGCCTTTTTTTGTTGCTTGTCTAACCCCTATATAAATACGACTCTCAACATATCCGCATATTTTGAGATTGGTTTAACATAAATTGACACTGAAATAAGGATTCGTGATTACTTAAAAATTCTCATGCCTTCCACAAAATGCATAAATGAGTCAGGTTTGACTTTAGTCCAGATAATTAGGCATGCCAGTTAAGGACAATTTGTACAACTGTGTACGATTTGCGATTGTGTGACATAAAACCGTCTCGGCGAACCTTGACCTTGCTGTGCTTGGTTGGGTGCAGGGAAACGGGGTCGCAGAAACAGTGTCGGCTCATTGGATAGTACCATTGAAGTAAGTCTGGGGGTTGCAAACAGCCTACTCTTGTGACTCCCCCCCCCCCCCCCCATAACCAAGACCAAATGGAATGACATCGTGTGTCCTTACCCACAGTTCCCCAGCATGACCCCACAACGTGTGTGTATATTTGTGTGTGCACTAAAATGACGATGCATGAGTTTTTTTTTTTTTTTTTTTTAATATATGTCGTATGATCAAGTTTCCCCTTTGCTAATTAACCAAAGATTGTCCTCTGTGTGCTGTCGTACATTTGTTGCATGCAGAATGTGCTTCAGTGATAATTCTGTATTCATAAACCGATGATGTCGATGCTGCATGTTGCACTGGTTGGTTCTGTGCTGCTATCAGTGTATTAATATTTTCAGTTTAAGAAAATGTAGTCATCAGTGCGGTTTAAAGCACTGCTTTAAAAAATATTTGTAAGATGAAATTGTTGGGATGTCTTGTTTGGTTGTTCATTGAAAAAAGACAACTCATTCTGCCTTGGGGCAAGTATAGGCTCCTGTCATGTTGTCTGTGTAACCAAACTTAGATCAAGTTGACGTCTATCTTGAACTATTTCTGGCATCTAAAATATTCTCTCCAGTTATCCACAAAATGATGCTCTCCAATTTTTTTTAAGTTGTTTAGACTTCTCTTGAGAGATCACACTAGGTTTCATTTCAAAGCAGCGCTTCAATTTTTTTTTTATCTTAAACCAGATGTGCATGTATGTGAGTGTTCAGTGGCCTGCCTGCTTCTCTTATTATTTGCAGAACTTCTTTGTGACCTTTGACCTCTGTCGTACGTGTGTTGTAGGGTTCCATCATTAACAGTCCACGGCCGCACCAGCGCGTGCCCACCGCCGTCTCGGGCTGTTACGGCCTGGAAGACTACCGGCCTCACCGCCCCATCCTGAGCCCCGGAGTAGGGGTGGGGGGTGGGCCGGGGCAACAACACAACGCTGCTGGGACTGGAGGTGGGGGGATGGGGGGACTCCCCGGCAGCGCAGATCGAGGTGGGGGACAGGGGAGCGGATCTGGAGGGAGCAGTTCCAGCTCCTTCCTGGGTTCCCTGTTTGGCAGCAAGCGCGCCAAACCCCCTGGACCTCTCATCCCCCCAGGGCCACATTACCCTGCCCCCGTCCCCCCGCCCACCACAGGAGGGCCGCCGCCTCCCTCCCCCTCCGCCCTCAGCCAATCAGATCCAGGAGGACCTTCCAAGATCCAGGCCCTGCACGCACAGTATTGCCACAACAACGTTGGCCAGCCTCCACCTCCGTACCACCACCACCACCGCTACAACATCCAAACCGTGCCCCTGCCCAACCAGGCTTCCGTGGGCTCCCAGCCCGTTACCCATCATACGCTACAGCGCGGTTCTCTGCCCCGTCGCGGCCCGCCACCTCCCTGTCACGCCCCGCTGCAGGGCCAGCTATCTCACCATGGCGCCCAAGGTCGCTATGGCAACATGGGCATGGGGTGCACCCCGCCGCCTCTCTCTCCGCATTCCCCGCACTCCCCGGTGGCTCCGTTCAGTTTCTACCACGTCCATCCCACGCTCCCCGCCCGCGGTCCCGGTCCTACAGGCAAGCTACCGCTGACTCTGTCTCACTCTCAGCCCCACCCGCACGCCCACTCCCACGTTCACACTCATACCCACAGCCATCCAGGCCACGTCCACAGCCCCCACCCGCTCATGCACTCCACCCATCAGCCTCATTTCATCTTTGCTCCGCCCCCTCAGGCACCTTCCAGCATTACGGCGCGCCACGTGCCCCAGGCCGCCCAGTACCTGCCCCAGTACCCACCTCTGTCCTCCATCCCACCTCCCCCATCCCACTCTCCTTTACCCCCCCCTTCGTCCCCCCATACCCCACTTTCACCTCTCTCCCCACACCCCCCCCAGCACCCCGGACCCCCGGGGGCACAGTCGGCAGGCCAGGGGGCAGGGGCAGGGGGAGGCAGTTCAAGCAGCAGCGGCACGATGGGCAGCTCCAAATCCAAGCCTATCAACCGCATCAGCACGGTGGTTTGAGGGCGGCCCGAGGGCCCCGGCCGGTCCTGAGAGCCCAGAGCAAGGGGAGGAGAGGCGGCCGAACGTCCCGGCAGCGAAGCCGCAGCCCCGGCCAAAGGAAACACAGCCTCCTCAGGCTCTGCTACTTCCACATCCGCTTTCCACACGTCTAGAGCGTCCATCTGACACTTCAATCATAGACCAGGTACACGTGGCCAAGAGCATGTACACGGTCGCATTAGGGCTTGTGTCTGGGCTCATAGTGAGTGGTGCTGGATGCTGTCACTCCTCGTGTCAACAGCACTCTAACTGGCAGTGACCTGATGTATTTTTATTGAATTGAAGCTGAAGTAAGTGGCAGTAACAGGCTGTCTGGAGGCCAACGCTAATAGTCTTTATGATGCGCTGACACAGCGTCAGTGTTTGTCAGAGTTCAGTGGCTGCTACAAGATGAGTATTCTTTGCCAAAGGTGGAGGTTAACACAGCGGGATGCCAAACTAGAAGAGACACGGACTTAAGATTTTAGCTTGCAACCTCTGCCGCACAACTGAGCAATGGAACAAACATCTGCAGTGATTTTGACCCTCCAGTTGTCAGTAAGCTGGGCTGAAGACAAGACTAACGCTGGGCTGACAGTCAAAACTGGACTTTAAGAAGAGAAAAGCAAGGAGCATGACGTTTGAAACTTGGACTACAACATTTAGCATTTTTGGGCATTTTTTCCCTTCTTTTTTTTTTTTTTTTTTTTTTGAATTTTGCGTTTTGGTTTTGTTTCGGTCTGAGGACAATCTTTTCATGACTAGACGGAAGAAATGATGGACTGCTGACAGATGAAACTAGCAAATTTATCTATAGATATATTCATCCAAGCGCTGAGAACTTTAACCGAATATATGTAGTAATTGTGAAAGGGAACACAACACCAACAGGGCTATGCGTTTTGAGGCAACCCCTTGTCTTTTCTATATGACGATGCCAGTTATTGTTTCTTTAGACAAAGGTATGTTAAGGGGACTCAAGAGGTGAATTTCCATTACAATATAAGAAACCACACACAGTACATACACCAACCTTGATTTCCCAGCCTCTGTAATATTTTTAAGGAGGGGGGAGTAACCAGTTAGGACTGTCCCAAGTCATTCTCTTTTTTATCTGCAATAAAACAGCCATACTGCTGGATGAATTTCTTATTAAATGGGTTTCAGTGTAGATTTTAATTCTATTCTCTGTTTGTTTTTGTTTTTGTTTTGGATTACATGCATTTCATAACAGGAAAAAAAAATCTTGTTTTGGGTTCTTGGTTTATAATTTGTTATTCGTTGAATACAATGATTTATCCGTGTGTGTTTTTTTTTCTTTCTCTCTGATATTGAAGTAGTAATGAAATAACTCACCCACTACTAACTAAAATTAGTTGTAAAGTGACGTTGGTTCCCCTAAGAGTTTCATATTGAAAAACCTCTGATTATGGGTTTAATAATGTTCTACTTTCACTGAGATATTGTACTGAGACATTGATTTATTTTCGACTCTGCCTATCACAGCAGTAAATTACATTTTGACAACTTGTTACATAGCCTTAGTGCCTAATGTAAAGTTGTAGAGCCAGTTCAGATAAATTTATGCTTGCTGTCATGAACAGTGATATTGTAGTGTGTGACACAGAGGATATACACTCAAGAAAAATTGAATTTGAAATGAAGCACTGGACTGTATGAATAATCACTTGTTTTGTGCAGTTTAAAACAGAAGGGGAACTGCATTCTGATTACTACAAATTCCTAGTGGACATTCTCTCAGACATTGATTGTAAAAGAGAGTGTCATGCATTGTGTAGTTGAGGTATTTTATTTTTTTCCTTTTTTTCATTGCTTCTACGATGTCAGCTATTACTAATATTACTGTTGATATTATTGGTGATATTATTGGTGTAATTATTACTAATACCAGTGATTACTGTTCAGCAAAATTCTATACTGGTCATTCGTTTTCCAGTAATTTCTATTTTTTAAACTAACATGGTATGATATCATATGTGAAGAAACTATTTCGGTTACTAATTGGAGTAAATGTTTTGTAGTAAGCTTGTGCATAATATATATTTCACAATAAGCTTTTAATCTTTGCCAGAAGCCATAACACATTGACTTGAGTAACTCACTCTTAGAGATTGTGTGCCTGCAGTGGGTGACAGGACTGACACTGCTCAAAATGGGCACCTGTTGGTTCCTCTGTATAAAAATGTGCTGAAAAATCGTGCATGCATTTCTGCACCACCGAGTGCTTTTGCCGGAGCTTAAGTGTTACATAGAGATGTTGCTTTTTTTTTTCTTTTTTTTTTGGCTAAAACTCTGTGGTGTGACAGTGAAGATTTGGGTCCTACCAGCAGCGCTGCTGACCCAAACTTGTCTGAGACCTCATCAGCTCTGTAGCCCTCTGCATTAGCCCATTTTTCTATCACCATCTTTCAAACCCATCACTTATGTTCCAGAACTAATTAACACAACCAGAGATTGGACAGGGTATTTGTTTTGCACCTAAAGAAAGACTGTGTAACTGGTTGTGCACACGCACAGCAACGTGTTTGTAAGACTGACCCATGATGCACACATTTAAGAAAATGAATATCACATTTATCACATTTTTAACAGGTTCTTCTTCCCCCCTTTTTTGTAACATTCCAAGTATCACTGAACAAGCCATGCCGAGAAGGCCATCGGAGTTTAACTGTGGAGATTAAGTCGTGATTATGGATGGAGCCGTGTTCCTCCGTTGTTATGTCATGGAGTTTGTTCTTGGTTGGCTAATTCTTCATTTGGAAGTAGGCCATGCGTTCTGCTTTATAGTTTAGACTATGTAAAACATTCCTTATTGACTCTGTGGTCTCACATCATCTCTGTATCTTAAAACGTCAAACAGACATATTGTCTCAGACTCTCTAAACTCGACTCTTGTGCTTGTAATAAATGTTTCAGGGGCTTGAGGATGCAAGGTGTACTAACTGTACTTGATGAAGAGTTGAAGAGAGAGAGAGAGAGAGAGAGATTGGGGCATGGAAAAAAAGTAGTTCCGGTAGCTTTGACAGGTAGGGTGTTATTTCTTATCTGAAAGGCCAGCATCTAGCCCCTGTTGCTTTGTATTGCATGTGAAAACTGCACTCAATGAATGATGCTGTATAAACCTGAATGTACATACTTGCTTCTAGAAAGACATCTACTCTGGAATGGACTGTACTTTGTCTCTATGGGTAACTGATATGGGTCGGGCACAGGTACTATTGTTTACATTTGAGGAACTTGGGGGTCAGGAAGAGGAAATTGTAACTGTAAAATTGTATCATTAAGTGTGTGTCAGAGCTGTTAGTATTTAACGAGACAAAAATGTATGGAATTTTATTTGTATATATGTATGAGGTTTCAATGAAAAATTATTCAGAGAAAGTATATGTATCTATTTATTGCTCTTATACAATAAAAATGTTCTTGCTGTTGGAAAATGTGTTTTAGTCTAATCCTGAATAACTCACCATAACAGCGCAAAACTAAAAAGTAGCTGCTTATTGATAATTGGTCGTTGTTCAGAATGTAGCTGTGCAACTGTTAATAATAACTTTTGAACACTTTAAAGATAAAATGTGGACTTGAAATATTGAATCAGAAGTGTTGATTTATGTAATGTTACATATATCTGATGAACTACTTCTCCACTTCTTAATCCTAATAGGCAAGAAAGGCAGTGACAGCTTTATTTACAGCGAGAATACAAAATTGGTTTAATTTTTCTAAAACATGTAGGTAATACACGTCCATCAGCACCACACTGAAAGAACTAGTAAAGAAGTAATGCACAATACATGTCTATTAAGTGGCATCATTGATACCAATAGTTTGTAATACACCATGGAAAGCTAAACACATCAAGAAAAATCACAGAAAGATATATAACCAATGACAGCAAAGGCCCTCTGCTTGCTTACAGAATATGCTCATTTAGTTGTGGAAATACGGTAATAAAATTTATAGAATTTTTTTTTTTTTTTTTATCCCTGGTTATATGTACATTTCCAATTCTCAAAACCATGCAAATCTGTCAATTTGAATGACTGCCTTACCATGGGCATAATATGGTAAGACTGTCAGGCTCTCTGTAAGTCTGGGGATAAGTTCTTTAAAAGTTGCCCTTTCCTTCCACGACACAACTGAAAATTGTGCTTCATTCATAATTAGAGTTTCTTCGATTAGGGTTATGAATTGTGCTCTGTTGCGTCGAGCTGTCTTGTAACGTCACGACTGTCATATGTCTCGTAGTACTACTTACCGTGCATCTCTTTTGGGCAAGGCTGTCCTCACGGTAGTTGTACGCTATAATGCCACACGATTCTCTTTATTCACGGTAATCTGCATAAATCTCTCCCACCCTCCTCGGTCATTATGCTAAATAGCTAAATTGCTTCTCATCCTTACAACACACCATACATGTCCCAGAGGGAATTTTGTGCTCAAGCTTTTCTGCTGGTGACATTTCGTATTTTGGCACTGGCATTTTGATGTTTGTTTTTCTCCCTCAGCCCCTCCCAGTGCTCTACAAGAAAAACAAGAGTTTGAATTGCTACAGTTAAACATCAAATACTGCGCTGATTTCGAACTGTGCCTTGTTACATTGCTTTGTTTGTTGTTTATTTGTACATAGCAGTACGAATAAGCATGTTGAACTGAAATGAATGATAATCAATCTAGTGTGAACATCATCTAACATGCATCATACACTTAGCACTACACATCTTGTCCTTTAGGTCATCTCCTCATTATGCAACTGACATCAGATGCTTCTGGTTAAATCGCACAAATTAGCAATATCTTCCTTTTTCAACATTCTTTTCCAGCAGTGTATTGGAAAAATAGTGTTAGGATATTCTGATGTGATTGTATTAGCACTACCTTGTACTGCATGATGAATTACACACCATCTATTGTAAAAAGAGAATAATTACTCTGGCATTGTACCACCACAAAATGCATAAAATGGCCACCCACCAGCAAGAGACCAAATCAGCATTGGCTTTTTCAGTGGAATTATAGACTTATCCAAGGCTAAAAATGTGCTCATTGTTGATTGAATGGTTGAGTGCCATAATGGTTCAGAAAGAGGATTATTGAGTCTAATTTTCCTCTCTCCATCTATCTCCCTCATCCACTCATCTTTCAGACTGTGGTAACAGAGAGCAGGGGATTGTACACCTTCTTCCCATCTGTAGATCTTGACCCGTGGGCTAGCAGCTCTTGGATGGTTATCCAGTTGTCCAAGATCCTTCGGTTACGCTTCTTCATGCTCTTCTTCTGGCTGAGCTCCAGAATGGAGGCGGGGGGTTGGGGGTCGAGCTGTGCTCCAGGTACTTGCTCAAGGTCCCGGCCACGAAGGTACTCAAGCCGGCTCTGTATCATGAACTCTCGACGGCGACGCTGTTCGCGTGCCCTCAGAAGCTGCTGCTTCCGCTCCTCTTTGCTCCAGTAACGTCCCATCTTCATCTCGCTTACAGCATCATCGTCTGTGGTCATGCCACTGCGCTCTTCACGGATCTTCATGGCACGAGCTTTCAGCAACCGGTCTCGTACTGGCCGTTTGGCTACGTAACGTGTGCCATCACTGCGGATCTTCACCTTCCACTCCATGCGTGGGGATGCTGGAGGTAGAGGGAGAGCTAAGGAGAGTTTAGTGGGATTGGGGTTCAGCACAGGGCTAAGAGGGGGAGTGTGGCTCATTCTAGGACTCTCCCGTCCGCTGTTTTCCCTACTGCTACCAATCACCACGTCGCTCTCTCCTTCCACTGTCCTCTCCAAGGGTCCGCTACCCTCAGAGATGGCTGAACCCAGCTGCATGCAGCTCTGGTAACGCTCGGGAGGGTTGTTACTATGACGACGGCGGGTAAAATAAGGGCTTGACTCAGCACTGCGCCCACCGGTTCTTTCCTGACAGTCATGCAATCTGGGGCTCCTCCGCACCCCATCATCAGACCCCCTCCACATACCCTCGTCTCGCGACAGTGACCTTAACTTTTGTCCAGTATTTGAGCTGGCTTGGAACTTCCGGTACGTGTTGGGTGAGAAGGAACAGTTGAAAGTAGCTCGCCCCCTCTCACTCCAGCCTGCCCTGTCTCTATATCTACCTGGCAGAGGGCAGGGAGACTCTTCTGAGGGGTTTTGCTCACTCACTAAAGGAGTGCTTCTGCAGCTTTCCCCCCCGGTATTGTAGGCGCTGGTGCTTTCTTTGTCAGATCGCTCTCTCTCAGGTAGCTCCTTAATGTCAGAGAGCTCGAAAGGAGAGCCCTGGTGGTCTGCAGACCCTCGGCCTTCTGCCTCCTCTTCCAGCAACCAGGCTTTCAGACAGCGCTCCCTCAACTGCTGCATCTTCTGGGCTCTCAGAATGTTCCGGCACTTAAACTCCAGATGTCGTAATTCCTCTTCAATTAGGGCCAGCTCATGCTCTGATAGACTCTCGTTACAGTTCACATCCAGAGCTGCCTTGGCACTCTCATCTTCTGCTCCATCCTTCTCTCCCTCATGCTCTTTCGCTCTTCCTTGAGCGTTCCCATTCCTTTCATACTGGCACTTGATCTCCAGCAGTTGTCGGTACCTCTCACACTCTTCCTCAGTTAGGCCTGGCATCATCATCGTCATCACAGGGTCATGGAAGTAACCACTGGCACCATCCAAACCCGGCAAGGAGTCGGAGCTGAGGTGGAACTCCCGGAGGTGGAGCAGAGGAGGTGTATCTCCACGGCCAAGGCGGAACTTGCGCAAGCTGCCCGGAGTGTTGGTGGCATTGGTATTAGAAGCACTGGTCTGTTCATCAGCCAGCAGATCATGTTCAGATGACTCCTCATTCTTGGTGCTCTCGTCAGTACGACCCACACCACTGTCCAGCTCTTGGCTGTTGCTGAGTGTGGCCAGGCTGAGTGCTGGAGTATCTCTGTGCTGGGTAGATTCCTCGCTCACTTCCACCTGGGCCCTTTGCCTAAACCGGTAAAAACTGGGCAAATGAGTAGAGCTCAGACTGTCCACAGACATCCCAACTGGCAGCTCACAGTCCAACTCCTCTGGATCCACATGAGTGTCAGTCTGCAATAAACCACAGAGTATTTTTTATTTTGGTTTTTGCAGTGTTTGCTTATGAGGTCAGTGTTTAAGCGAAAGAAAGAGAATAGAGGCAGTGTTAGTGATCTCGAACTTGGTTCAGTAATATTTCTGTCCAGTAAACTAAAACCATGAATAATTTTGGTTATGGTTATACTATGGATAATTTTGGTGTCAGGCAGTATAAGAATAGAGACAAATTATACAACAGACAGGACAGGAGGGTGAGGTCAAGGGTCATGGCTCAAGGGTCAAGCGTCAGCACATAAAAGCATGTCATAAAAGCATAAAAAAATATATGAAAAACTATCCCGTGAAACGCGCTCAGTATCATCTTCATCGTTCTCTTTTCAGCAGAGAGATTATGAAGTCATCATTGCTGCTGGTCATCACATTCTGTTGTTTCGTGACAAGAGTGGGAAGTGTGTAAAAATCAGATTGCATAATTTTGTACACAATAATAACTCAATAGATTTCTTGTCAAAAGGCTTTACACCTGCTGTTAACAGAGAACATTCATGCAACAACACATTTGAACACTAGATGGCAATATAAATATACAGAAAACATTCTGCCTGAGAAGGAACAGACACTCTTATTTGTATTTTGGGGATTCTGTTCATTTGTGTTAAATTATAAAACATTCTGAATTAACACTTGATAATTTAATCATCACTCTCATATATAAAACACTTTCTTTGTCCATCATATGCCTCTCTTATATTCTTCCTTTAACATTAGGGTTGCCCTCTGATAGTTCAGTTCACAGCTGTATGAAGGTTTAATAGGGTAATCAGTTTCAAGTATCCACTGAGTGGCCCTGTTTTTGGTCCCTCAGAGAACAATCGATTGCAGCTTCATTTGAATAATTCCCAGAGTTACATAGAGACAAGCATTGATTGCTTTCTCTGTCTGATTCTGATGCATCTAAAAGAACCTCTCCCACTCTCTTCATCTCCTCTTGATTTGGTAAGCTCTTAAACTCTGACTGCTCTTTCCCTCCCTCATCTGTCTCCTTTGCTCTTCCCCCGAGTCCTCTCCCCACAATCGGCAGTTTCCTGGGTTCTCCCTCACTCTGGACTCAATTTATCACAGCTCCTTTGTTTGAGGAAAGGTGATTCCTAGAGGAGAGAGAGCTGCCGGTAAAGCACTGTGTTGTTATTGTACATACCTTGTTAACACGAAAAGCTGCCTGGAGCAAGCTTCACTCTCTCCTGTTTATTAATATCAAGATGAAATGCTTTAGGGGATATTGTCAATGAATGAGTAGTGGCTGTGTATCACAGATTCACACATGCCACTGGTTGCTGACCTGCTAGGTTATTGTTCCTGCAATAAATTTGAATAGCAAATGTGAACAGATTGGATTTTACTTTAATGCCTGATTGAATTATGGCATGTCCATTTGGTACTGAGCCATGGCAGGCTGCCTGAATATTCTACTTTTGGAATGATTCTGTAGCATTGGGTAGCGTGATTTTCCAAGAGGACCATTCCAGATCCGTGTCCTGTAGCCAAACTAATGTGTCTCTATTATTAGACTGGGAATGTGACCCAGCTCAGTGTAGAGTCGTGTCCTTGAAGTGGGGAAAAAAATGCCCTGACAGGGTACAGGTCTATGTACTGTCTTTTTCTTGTACTCTAACATAGTACATATCCTCTTTTCATTTCCTCCAGTGTCCCTATCAATCCATCTCTGCTCCACCTCTCCACCCCGCCCCTCTTTGTGTCTTTTTTTTTTTTTTTTTTTTAATGGTATTCATTCATTGTACTGTAAACCTGCTTTGCCTCTTTTCCTGGTGGAAAAGCGTTAATGGACCTGTCACAGATTTGTGACAACCTGTCTCTCAGAGTGATCACATGACCGAGCCCGTGACTGATGTGCGTGTCCTATTTCTGTTCTCTCAGCAAAATAAGTCATTAATTTTACGAAACATTGTCACTGGAAAGAGGGCAGATTTATTAACCAGTCTTGGGTTTGTGTGTGTGTGTGTGTGTGTGTGTGTGTGTGTGTGTGTGTGTGTTTGTGTGTGTGTGTGTGTGTGTGTGTATTGGCACTGGACAGGCTAACCAGTTTTTCAGTGTTCGTGTTTACCTCTATGTCTGGTCTTGCCAGCAGCAGAGAGATGTTGGTGCTGTCCTCTCGGGTCAGAATGGCCACTGCCTCCTCCCTGTTCTGGATGTCCACTCCGTTTATCTGAGATGAGAAATGGTAGTGACACAAAGAACACTGAGTGTTTTAACACAGAGGTGATGAAGCAGAAATGGACAGGTCTTGCCTGAAATGACACCAGCGAAAAGTCTCACATAAAATCAAATCATTCATACCAATCTGAACAAAAGTTCCCATTGAGTTACCTACCCAAATGAATTTTTCAGAGACAAAATGTCAGAGAGCAGATGAGTAACAGTAAGTGGTATTGTCAGAAGATCTCTCAGTATTTGTGAGCATTACGGTTACCATGGAAACAGGATTTTTTGGCACTTTTACCTTCCAGACAGCTGCTCGAAACTCATTTCAGAGTAATTTTGGAGAAGAACTTGCATCATGCTCCTTCTCTATTTTTAGGTAATTGTCTCTGGGAATATCTAATTTCTTCCTGTGAGATAATGAATAGCTTTATATATCAGGGGATGAATTTTAAAGGTCACTTTCAGCATATGTACATAAAAATCCACGCACTAAGCCCACCTGTAATATTCTGTCACCCTGTCGGATGCGCCCGTCCTTTGCAGCAATGCTGTTGGGGTTGACCTGGAGAAATGGGGGCAGAAATACACTGTAGAGGACATTTTTGGATCATACACATAGATCAGTTTTTTTTTTTCTTGAGGGTTAATCTAAGCGTTTGCAGTATGGAGAAAATATGGTGACAGGCACGTTAAATTACAGATATGCATCAGAATCGACCACTGACAATGTTTATATTTAGATGCAGAAACCAAGCTGTGAGTTCCCTGCTTAGACACAGTTTGATCTCTGACCTCCCCTACGTAAATCCCCAAGTCTTCCTCATCATCAGTGCGGTAGCACACTGTCAGGCCCAGCTTGTCCTGCTGACTGGACTTGTACAACTCCACCTCCTGTCAGCGAGAAACAGACATGCTTACAGAGCAGTGATCAGACAGACTGCTGAGACAGCGCAGCAAGAGACAGATAAGAAAAAAAAAAAGACGCCATACCAATGACATTAGAGATATGGAAGTACAATGCAATGTGAGGAGATGTCAGAGTATATGACAGAGAACAAGTAATAAAAAAAAAAGGTCTAATAAAAAAAGAAAGTCTTTTCAGGACAGAGAACAGTTATTTCAAAAGAAATGTTTCATGGAAACGTTTTTAAAACAAAAAAAAATATTCTTTCAGATGTATCCAGAAACTATGTGTCTTTGGGTAGGAGCTAAAAAAAAATGTGGAAAAATGGACAACAGCTCAGATGAAAAGGTAAAATTGAGTTATAAATGAAATGACTCTTACTTCAAAAGAATAATTTAAGGTTTATTTCATTTGAGTGCTGTTAGCTTATTAAATGTATCATTATTTTAGTGTGGTTCATCATTACTTTATTTCTTAAAGCTTTTGAAGGTGCATTTGAATTCAGACCTCATACTCCAGCTCTTCCTGTCTGTCCACCTCATGATGAGCGATATCAAAGTAGTCAGTGGGGTCGCTGTACTGAGACTCCAGAACACATCTGTAAAGGGACAGAACTGAGCTCCTGGCTTCACCCAAAATACGCATTTGTGCAGATAGAATCACCAGTGACCCAGAGGATAAAACCTGCCTTTTGCCTTTAAAAAGGCATGTCTATTAACTATTTGCTTCTGAAAGGTCAGTCACACCCCATATCAAGTCAGACTTTGGAGGACCGAAATCCTACAGCTTCTGACGTCAACCAGGCACATTTATGTGTTACTGCTTAAGATGTCGAAAAACTGATCTCCCAAGTTAAAAATCTGCCTGTGATGATCAGATTAAGTTAAAAGCAACAATAAATAAATAAATAAATTTAAAAGAAGAAGAAGAAGAAGAACAGCAGGACCATGGCCCTCCAATGCTGGGTTTGTGGAATACACATAGCACTGCTTTGTGTTAATAGCAGGGATGTTATGGAATATGTGTAGACAAGATTACAGATAGTTCCAAAATAATAATAATAATAATAATAATAATAATAATAATAATAATAATAATAATAATAATAATAATAATAATAAAGGATTGAATTGGGATCCGAAAATACCTAACTGATATTGTGCAAGGAGAGTTAAAACCCCTTTATTAAAAAAGATAGAGAAAACAATAATCAACACAATTCAAATTAATAGGTGTGTGGCACACTTATTACCTTAAAGTAATGCAATTTTCAGATGATTAAATGCTTTCATTGAGGAGATATTGAGAAAAAAAAAATCCCACAGTCAGAAATGACCCCACAAATATGTCTAAAGATTGAAACAGCTGGTCCCCACAGAGCCTAAATATGCTGACATACTATACTCACAGATCACTAAGCAGATGTGACTTTGGCAGAGGAGGAGAAGGAGGAGGCAGAGGGGAGTCTCCACCTCCAGAATAGGATCCCCTGCCCATGCTGAGAAGGTTCTGGAAGCTGATGTCTGTTTGAGTGCCACTGTCCACACAGTCTGTAATGGCCATGACTCTGGGTGAACTCCCCGTAGTGCCTGCTCTTCTCCTGTGCCCCTTACGCACCACCTGCAGGAGCAAAGGATCATGGGACTGGCCATCCTTATCCTGAGAGAGAGGAGATGATCTTCTCCCTTTGAGCTTCAGAGAGAGAGAGAGAGAGAGAGAGAGAGAGAGAGAGAGGGAGAGAGAGAGAGGGAGAGAAAAAGAGAGAGAGAGAGAGAGAGAGAGAGAGAGAGGGAGGGAGGGAGAGAAGGAGAGAGATAGGATGGTTTCTAATGTGTATGCATGGGACGTAGTTCAGTGCAGTATCCATGGCTCTACTACACACTACACACTGGGGGCTGAGATGGTGTTATGGTATCACTTACACTCCACCTTGTACTTTTTCCATCCCTTGCACTTCTGCGATGCTTTATCTCAACAGATCGTTATGAATATTTTTTTTAAGATAGATGGGAGAACAAGATGTTCCCTCAGAAAACAGATCGGGCAGTTTAACTCCAAGTAGTTTTGGACAGACACTACATAACAGACTTAGTCACTCTTGTAGAACAAAAGACAGAGGGTGAAGAGACATGATGATGTGATTAATGGCTGCATGGGCTCAGTGCCAACTGCACATTGAAAATGAGTGATAATTAAGAGAACAATGGGCTGCACACATGACAGTTACTTCATAGGCACATGCTACCATTACACATGCATGTTTCATACAACAAATACCTAGGGAAATTTAGAAAAAAAAAAATCCAACATAAATGGTTACGTGAAACAAAATGTTTACAGGGGACATGCAGCAAAATGTTGTACGTAAACACTGAATATTAAGCTCCAACCTTTATTTCTCCTTCGATAGGACGCAGTGTGTTCCCCTTCTGTCAGAGAGAGCAAACCAGTAATATTAATGTTTGAAAAACCAAGAGAACAGAAAGAGAAAGGGCTTCAACAGGGAAGGAAAAGTAAAACACAAGAATTATTTTATTTTACTGAAAAATGAAGGCACGGGGAGGAACCTCCCCAGAATTAGCCAAAAAAAATTTTCTCTCTTTTGCATCTTTCTTTCTTTCTTTCTTTCTTTCTTTTTTTTTTTTTGATTGGCTGGTAAGAGGTCCAAAACAAGAAGATGATTATCGAAAGATTCGCTCTGAACAGACTTGCAGCACAGCACAACATCCAAGGGATATTTTAACTGTGATATGTTGTATGGAAAGTCTTTAAGTCACTTTGTAATTACCAGTAGAAAAATGTAAAGATTACTTGGGAAAATGTGTAATTATAATTACCTCACAACGATTTGTCTGAATCATTGTTAATGTGTGATGTATAATCGTTATGTACTTTAGTGCTAATGTGCTGTTTATATGTTTTAGAAACATTCCTTTTAAAAACAAAATTATAATTCAATAACAATTACCTATCCTGACCACCATTCAAAATATTTCATTATTGTTATTGTCGCTCTCTTACGATAATAAGAGCAATGAAAATACCACAACGCGTTTCATCTCATAAATATGCATAAACATAAAATATGTGCCGACAGGTTTGCCAAGAAGAAAAAAAAAAAAGAAAGAAAGAAAGTGAATAATTTTCCTGCCTGCAGTGTGAGCAGGATCTGTGTCAGGATCTGCGGCGTACAACCTGCATCTGATTTCCAAAGCAGCAGCAACAAAAAAGGGAACCAACCTTTCTCAATCAAAGCCCATTGGGACACCCAGATGAAGGGCAATTTATAGTGTAGGCATGCAATCCAAAATCAATATGAGGTTAATACTGTTGACATCGCTCTGACCTCTTTCTCATCTCTGTGGTTGAATTCACCAAGCAAAAAACTGACCCCAGAGACCCCCCCACCCCCCTCCCCCCCAAAAAAACCTGCTCAGGCCTTCATCTTGTTTGACTCGACGTCTTTTACCATAAAATCTTCTTCTTCCTCTCTTAGCTTATTGACATTCAAGGTGGGGTCTGATTAAAACTTCTTGGGTCAAGAATAAAATGTGAACTCAGGCGATCGGCGCCAGACATGATGGAGTGGATGACGATATGAACCAGACTGCGGGATGAATGGATTTCTTTTCGTTGCCGTCCCTCAAGGAAAGCAACATGAGGCAACAACGAAAATACTTTAACAAGTGTATAATTTCCTTGTCCAGCATTGCAGCGAAGAACACTTGCATGCTCACGTCACTGGAGGAGATGATTGATCATTAATTACTTTGGATTGTATGGTCTGTCTGAAAGTACGTTAATTATGTAGTAGTACTTCGAATTGATAAAGTGGGCGGGAAGAAACACGTCATGTTTCTTGTGTAGCAATTTCCACTGTGTCATTTAGTGTTAGGGGCTTTGAGGCATGATGTTCCTTATCAACCCATGGCCAGTACACAGCAATTATATCTTTGTAGCCGTTAAAACACTTCTACTAACCTTGTCCTTGGTTTTTTAAGTCCTCTGAAATAATTGCATTGTTTAATTAATAAGGTTCTCTGAGCAGTGGACCACAAATATCTCTGTACACATCTGTCTTGTTCTTATTTCTCCGTCAGTGTCTCCCTGGCTTTATTAAGGGGCATCCAGTTTGACTGTGCTTATCTGAGAAAACAGCTGAGAATTATTTATACAGACCCTGTAATGCAAATATGAAATGTGTTATAGTCATTACTAACTGTTCAACAAAAAGAGCTGTTTTTCCCTCTGTTCTCTTTTTAGCAATTGATGAATGCATAATATTGGTTGTTAAATTTTTATTTCTGGATCAACATCGTCCTTTTATTCTTGTCCCAGTTGAAAATGTTGCGTACAGAAGAGCTGGGAGCTCTTTTGCTAACTGGGTCATTTCTGTCTGGAGAGCCATATTATGTCCTGTTGTATTGTTCTCTCTAAAAAAAAAAAAAAAAAAAACCCTACCTTTCATTTCCACCTCTCTCCCTTTTTTTCCCCATTTCTTTTCTCTTTTCTGTCGCTTCTTTTCTTTCGACGGGGTTTAGGGGACGAGAACTCAATTCAGAGCTCGTGCCTGCACTCTCTGCTCCAGCTCCTTCTTTTTCTCATCACATTCTGAACTCTTCTCATTGAGCCTGGAGTCAACCCTAACCTCCATTTGTCCCCTGTCCACTCCTAGAGGGACCTCTCTGAATTAAACCAAAGGGACCATTCAGAGCATGTGGGACAACGCAAAGGTTTCATCTCACTGCCGTTCTTCAAACGCAGAGGGAAAAGGGTAAACTTACCACGAGCAACGCTAGAAAGGCAGAGCATCATGGGAGCAACCTGGAGAGGGTTTTGCTTCTGCTGATTCTATCAAAGGTTACCTCTTCCTGAATGTCAGAGGAAATAATATCTCTCTTAAACAGGAAAGCATGGGTCGGTGTTCGGGGGGTGGGGGGTGGGGGGTTTAGGGGGCTAACCGGAACAACGCTGCTTTTCTTGCAAAACCTGTGGACTTACGCTGTGTCTCCCCCCGCCTCTATTTCTCCTTTTCTTAGACAGCTCACACACACACAAAAAAAATCAAGGACAAACACACTATTTCTTGGAGTGATTTGTTTGTTTACATGCTGTAGTTTTCGGCAAATGCTTAATTGAGCTCATGAGATTGTGTGTGTGCTTTTGTGTTTGTGTGTGTCTATGTGTTTGTGTGTGTGTGTGTGTGTGTGTGTTCATTACTGTGTTGCTCTCTCTGCGTTACTGTGAGAAAGCGTATAAGTCTTGCTTAATGACCTCAGTTGCCGTGGTAACGGCATCCCATAGAGATGAATTTGACAGTCTGTGATGGTGAGAAGGGGAGGGGGAGAGAAAGAGAGCGAGAGAGAGAGAGAGGGAGAGAGGGAGAGAGAGAGAGAGAGAGAGAGAGAGAGAGCAAGAAAGACGAGTGAGCTGCAGGCATGATAAGCAGAGTGAGAGCTTTTTTTTTTTTTTTAAGTATCATTTTGCAGAAGCTGAACATCACATATAGCCATTAAATTTTATGCTGGAGAGAAAATTTCAGTAAGATCATAATGACTGAACTGAAAGCCACGCTCTTTTGGAAGTGGTTTAGGTAAACTTAAACTGCGGATTGAGCGAATAAATAACAGCATCCATCACTTTGCAGTGTCTGGTTAGCTGTTCCAGCGGGCTCAGTGAACGTAACGGGGTGTGCGCGGTTATCTCCACGCTGGTGCCAGAAACCCATTGGAGAAACCTACTGAGTCCAGCAGTGCACATCTGCTGCAGGAGCTGTTCATTACTGTGTAGCCAGCCTGAAAACATACTCACTTTCAACCGACATAAAATCACAAGACATCAGGGGAGTATAGTCTGAAAGATGTGTGATTTGCTTGGTTTCAAACGTGACTGAACGAATTCAAATAAAGCAGGGTTATTCAACTCCATGGTCCTCTAGGACTTGTTACTGAGCACCGGTTTAACAAGTAGTCAGGTCTAATGACCCTGAGGCCAATCAGCTCCGTTCATCATTTTTCAACTGAATACCAGCAATTCATTTCAAAAGAAAAAAAGGAAGAAGAACAGGACTGAATTTGGATTCAAGGTGAGATTTGAGTGACTCATGAAATATGGAAAAGGGGAGCCAAAATTAAGATGCGGCCCACCCTTTTGTTTTTCAGTCACCCTGACTTAGTGACATAAATTACTATAGTCAGAAAAAAGAAGATACAATTTACAATTTACAGTTTAGCATTTGGCAGACGCTTTTAGCCAAAGCGACTTACAATCAGTGCATCAGTCGGATTCCTAATACCTCATAAGCAGACATCACAATAAGACTGAGCGTCAATATGCCCCTTCGTATTGCGCCCCTGGAATGCTTTGACAAACATAGATACATGACAATTTTTTTTTTTTTAAATAAGAAAGATACCATAGTTCTGCAGCCAAAGCTATTCTGTATGAAACGGGCAAAACCCAGACAAACACAAAGGCCTTTTGATGGAGGATTTGTGACTGTTTCTTTTCTGTTTTCTTTCTTTCTTTCTTTCTTTCTTTTTTTTTCTCAACACAAGAACAACAAAAGAAAGCTTTTTTTTTTTTTTTTTTTTTTTCGAAGCAGGCTCTGTGTTGAATGCGTTTTAGTGTTCATTGGGGGTACTTTCAAATGACTGTCGCCGAGCTGCTAGCTGTTTGAGGGACTTCAAAGCCATTTGTTTTTAACAGTGTACAGTATTGTTAAGGGATCCCATGGTGAGGGACTACAGTTTCAGGTTGAAAAAACTGGTTAGAGAGCAAGCCATCTGTGCAGTGCCTCAGGCAGCTAAAAGGAGGTAAGGGTGAGCTCTGGAAATTGGATTGATATTGGGAAGATCAACAGCAAGATCCCTCTCTTATTAGATGGAGCTGAACCCATTCTGCCATAACAGGAAAGTCCAAAGAGAACACAAATTGCCTTCTCACAATTCTGCCAACCAACCAACTTGAACAGGTTAGTAGACTGTGTTCGAATACATATTTAAAGGTGTTTGATATGAAGGAATTTTTTTTTTTTTACCGCTGCATTTGAAGAGGGTGTATTTGAAATGGCATCCAAATGGGTTTTTTTCCCCCTTCTCTTTCTCTTTTCTTTTTTTTTTTTTTTAAACACATTTAAGGTTTTGCTACACTTAAACGAAACAGTACATAAATAAAGCATAAAAACAGACTGAAATATAAACTAAACAGACTTAAAGATACAATGTGCAATGTGCAGCTGGGCCCTTGTTGTTTGGGGACCAGTAATGTTTGATATGATCAAGATTTTATCTGTTCTGACAGATGCTTATGTTTTGGGGAGAAATCTGGCATTTCCACCTGTTTTTGTCTCAAAATATAAGGGTACAGTTATATGATTTTAAGCTACTGGGTTGTATGTGGTAAGAATGAACCAAAAAGCACTCTAGGTATTTAGTATCAGTGAGTGTGTTAGTCTGGGAAATGAACATCACAGCCACAGATTTCAGACATTTACAGCCCATTAACATCCAATAACACTCTCAGTGGGCACAGCACTGCTACAAAGTGTAGCCTAAAACTGCAGGAGAAAGAGGAGGAGGAGAGAGATCAAGAAGGAGAACAAAGAGAAGAAGAAGAAGAAGAAGAAGAAGAGGAAGAAGAAGAAGAAGAAGAAGTAAAGGCCTGAAAACTTAAGTGAGTTAAATCAGTCATTCATACATAAGGGCTGAAATTGAGAAGCTGGTGAAACATACTGTGGTGGAGGATAATGGAGGTGAAAAATGGGGCGATCGACCCTCACCTGGAACATGATTCGGTACTGCTCCTCTGGTCGGTTCACTACGCACATGTTACATCCCATTTTGGCTCAGAGCTGCCCTCAGCGCTTCTCTCTCTCTCTCTCTCTTTTTTTTTTTTTTCTTCACTTCACACACTCCGCAACCCCCTCTGATTACTCAGATATCACACGGCTCAACCAAGTCCAATTACTCTGCAGTCCAATTATGGAAATCCCTTCCACAGATCAGAGGTTATACCTCCACTCCACATGAAAACCTTTGATGTTCTTTCAGTGCTCTGGCTTTATTCAGACATTGAATTCAGTATCTTCAGTTGAATTCCCACACCGAACTCAGATCACAGAAACGTATACTGAAGTCCCACAAAGAGAAGCTTCAAAAGAGCGTTTGGTGCGGACTGACATACCAGACAGTCTCGAGGTTTTTTTTGTCTGTGGGTAAATCTTTTTGCTCAGTCTGGTGTCAGTAGTGTTCAGAGTTTAAAAATCAGAGCTTGTATTTGAGTGTAGATGTACTTTATCAGCTTTACAGTCATCTGGGTTCTCCTTCATGTTGAAACTTCAGTTTCTTTCATCCTCAGAACATGGGCTGTTTCTTTACTATGTCTCACTTTTTTCACACGATAACTTCACATCAGCAAATCAATAGACTTGGAATATTATTATGTCTTCATCACGAGCTTTCAGAGATTCCCTGAACCTTATATCCTCCACAAAGGTCATCATATTCATAAAATTTAATTAAAAGAGAGACCAAGACAGACAACAGACTGCAAATGTCAATATTTACTGTCTGGTCCTGTGGGATTGCCTGTCTGTTTCCTATTTACTTCATGCAACCTGACTATTTTTAGATAAAAAAAAGCCCCTCTCCACAGTAGCATGTTTAATTAGCATTCAGAATCACAGGGCTTATACAGTCAATATGAAACCATCATTGACTCACTTGAATAGTACCAAATACATCAATATATGAGTCTTGTCTAGCTCCTTCAGCCTGTTGGGTTTGTAGGCAAAGTTAATGAAGCTGAGTTTCCCCTGGTAAATACTAATCTGGCAGCTGAATTTTTGTTTTCTTATGGCTATATGAGCATATTGTCTGCATTTAGTTCTTTCATTTTCAGAAATCAATTTCCACATCCACTTAATGATTACATTTTAATACATCACCACCCAGTAATACTGGTTGATACTTCAAAGAATTTGTGGATCTGAGATGCTACACAACTAATGTATATTTTGTTTAAGAGTAGGTCATGTGCTGTACTATGTATAATAACATATTTACTGCATAGTATAACTTTTAATTCTTCATTAAAATCTAACATACTATTTCATCACATCCTCTTTGTTATGAGGAACAGGTTGTTACTCTATCTCGTGTTCTGCAGTCAAGGGATGAGCAGGTGCATGTCATTTGTCAAGCACACATCACATCAAATTTTCACTCATTCCTCTCTCGGAGAGTTCCCACATGCTGTGAACGCCTGCGACTGAGGGAGTGAGTGACTGCATCTGTCAAAATGCGTTTGAAAGAGTGGTACCTTTCCTCCGTTGCTGTCTCTCTCTCTCTCTCTCTCTCTCTCTCTCTCTCTCTGTCTCTTGCTTCTCTATCTCCACACACATGTAAACTCAACTCTTACCTTACTCTCACAGCTCAGTGCATTTAATAGTCCAATACTCACAAAGAAAGCAGATCAGATGGAGCAGTGAGAGATTGTACAAGCAGATATTCAGCAGGAGGGGATTTAACTTCTTATAATGAATCAATGAGGTGCAACTGATATCTGATCTCTCTCCAGCTTTTCTCTGGTGCAAGAAGAGTCCAGGGGTTAAGCAAAAGGTGAAAAAGACATCCACGCTGATTTAAAAAAACCAAAAAAAAAACAAAAAATAAAAAAACAGGTTTTAAAGTAAGAAGAGTCGACTGATCAAAACGAACCATCCGCCTTTTTTTTTTTTTTCTTCCCTGTCCTTGAACGCTTTCAGGGTAATCCAGCTTAGTGATGCTTCTTCTTAAATGAATGAATCATTGCTTTGTAAAGAAAAGATGCAAAAAAAAAAAAAAAAAAACGCTCATTCAGCAAAAGCGTGGTGGTGGTGGTAGGGGGGGGGGGGGGGATCATTCTATAATATCCATGAAATATGTCCTGAAGCTCAACTGGAGATGTTCAAGCTCCCAGCACACTCAGACAAAAAAAAAAGGCAGCGGCGAACGCCGGCTGCAGCGAGCGTGACGGTCTGCACGGTGTGTTGGAGACCATAGCAGAGCAGTGTGGCAGAATCCTCTCTTCCAGCGCAACGCGAGCCAGCCGCATTCACCAGCCACATCTCATTTTCTCTCTCTCTCTCCGGTGGGCGCGATAAAGCTCTACCCTCCCTCTCTCCTCCCTCCCACATTTATTCCTGCCATCCTTTCATTTGCTACCACTGCTGCTGCTGCTGCTGCTGCTTCTGTTTCTCTCTCTCTCTCTCTCTCTCTCTCTCTCTGTCTTTCTCTGCCTTCACCTGAGCGGGCGGCCCAGGATTCTCTTCTTTGTTGCCTGCAGCTGGTTCAGTCTCAAGCATGCAGATTGTGTCTTTTATCATATGATTATTTCCTGTATTGTAAGTCCTGCATGCAGGGAAAAGAGCAAATTATTCGTATCATAAAACGGATATCACAAAATATCATGAATTATTCAGAACAAAGCAAACTGTAGAAACATAGACTGAAATTTTTTTTTTTTTTTTTTACTTCTGGAGAGGACGTTAATAGCTAGAAAGAGTCAGTATTTCATAACCACTGTCCATGAGGAACAAAAAAAAAAACCCACTACAGGGAAAAACCATAATATACTGAAGAGGTGAAAAATGATTTAGCCGCATATATCTTTATAAGAGCACAGCAAGACACATGTTGTGAGTTAGAAATGTCATGGCTATAAATTAGATTTGATGGTGTTCTTCTGTGTAGTATAGATAACCCCTTTATCTCTATCTGTCCCTGTACTTCTTCCCAGCATGGCCACCTCTGGCTCTCCCAATGCAACATGGACGTGTTTATGAGGGGGTTTATGGCCACCGAAGCAGATTAGCGTAGGGGACATGGATTAGCACCATAAACCGATACAAAATATTTTAGCCTTTCACTTTTTCCCTTGTCACGCTCTCTCTCTCTCTCTCTCTCTCTCTCTCTCTCTCTGCATTTGCTGTTTTATCAAATCCTTTTAAACATTTGTTGGTTTTTCTGTCATATGGAATGATGATTTGATCTCCCTTCTACCTTTGATCTACCCTCTTTTTATTTTTGTATGATTCCTGTTTAAATTTGTGCTATTTTAGATGTAAAATTTCCACTATCTACAAAATCTCTGGAGTGTTACATAGGTAAAATACTGGTTTTGACATGTGCTGTCATCGTGGTATGAGATGAAATGTTTCATCCTTCATCCTTCTCTCTCTCTCTCTCCCTCTCTCCCTCTCTCTACTGACCTGCCAGTGTCCAGACAGTGTGTGCACTTAATCACCACAAGAGCAATTACAGTGACAGAGAGCCAAAGAAATGTTCCTCACAGCCACTCTTTATCCTGCTCCTCTCTCTCTCTGTCTCTCTCTCTCTCTCTCTAATTCATTAAGAAATACAGAAATGTGATTATATAAAATAAAAATTACATTTGTGAGGGCATAATATCATGACAACACCGCCATAGATTGCATGTCTGCACGCACACACACACACACACACACACACACACACAAACACAAACACACAGACGTGAGATTGTTTGGCAGCAGTGGTTGGCTGCTTGATTCCCTCAGCTTTCAAGCAGGTCTGTTCTCTTTCTTTCTGAGCCACAAACAAACATAATTATTCCTGGGGACAAATAAACCAATTTGTGCATTTGTATAGGCATTACCTCAAAAACCATCACACTCCAAAGATTCGTTCCTCAATCCAACATGCAATAAATATGAATCAGCAACCATAAATAAGAATTCTCGTCTCCGTTCACAAAGATCATCACGTTCTTCTTATCACATTCCTACATGTTAAAGCACTCTGCAAACAAACAGTATGAGTCTATGGCTTTCTTCTGTCATTTTTTTCCTTTGATACCACGTTTTTCATAAGCCATTCTGTTACAGCTTCACTTCTCTGACAGATGTGCAAAACGTGTTTCGTGTATTTTGTACTTTAAAAGAGCTCTACCTCACAGCAGAAAAGCATGTGTTCTTTATGCATGAATCAGAAAAAAAAACTCAGAAAGAGGGAATGAAATGCAGAGAGAGAGAGAGAGAGAGAGAGAGAGAGAGAGAGAGAGAGAGAGGGAGAGATTATACAGCAAGAGCTAGCCAGGACAAAAAAAAAATAATACAAGTTGGTGACAGAGAAGCAGTGACTGAAAAATTAATTTGATATTTCTTTTTTTTCTACCTCTATTTTCTGCCAGTTAATCATAATTTAATTTGATTTCACACACAGGACTAAAAAATGAATATGAAATTGAACAGATTGGATGAGCAAAAGACAAAAGAACTCACAAAAATAATGTTCAGTGTGTAAACATGTGTGTGTGTGTGTGTGTGTGTGTGTGTGCGTGTGTGTTGTTTATCATATAGTCATACGACCTTTCACTTTGTCTTGAAAGCTTTTGCTCATATGAAAGAAGTTTTAATCGACCAGGCGCATACACATGCATTGTCATGCATCAGAGTGTATCAAATAAAACACTGTGACTGGGGAAAGCCAAGGTACTGGATGAATTTTAACAATGTCCTCATTACTAATTTACAACACGGGCGGAGAGGTGCAGTAAATACTAAAGATGTGAGGAGACATGGGAAACTGGTGCAGATCTGGGTTGTTTCCAGACCTTTGGTATGTCTACTTTTCCAAATGATACATAATCATGTACGACTCTCAGTGCATGTGTAGTGCTTGAAATTACATGTTGCTGTAATGACAATATGGCATTCCCTTTATCTGAAATCCTGTTTCACGAGGTTTTCTTTCTCCATAACGCCTTGCTGGTGACTCCATTTCCCTTGACAGTATGTCATTTTACTGACCTAAAAGCCTTGATTTGAGATGCCAATCCTAAGCCTGCTTGAACAACTCAAGGGAGATGCAAGACAAAGGAATAAAACAGCATGAAGTGCTGGAGATGGGTCAGGAGGAAAGCCATATGTTTGATAGGGGACACTCTTACAACCGGAGAGCTTTAGACAGCCAAAGATTTGACAAGCAATTATAGAGGTAGAAGCCACCCTCCCTCCAGCAGACAGCTTTCAGAGAGAGCGAGAGAGAGAGAGAGAGAGAGAGAGAGAGAGAGAGAGAGAGAGAGAGAGTGCTATGGTGACTCTGTGATGAGAGGGTCATGACAGAATGATGACAGAAGATCGGGTTCTCCACACTCACTGTGAAGTTACAGAATAATGGTCAGAGGATTGAGTGAGTGAGAGAGAGAGAGAGAGAGAGAGAGAGAGAGAGAGAGAGAGAGAGAGAGAGAGAGAGGGTGGGAGGGAGGGAGGGAGGGAGGGAGGGAGGGAGGGAGATAGAGCGTTATGGGGACTCTGGGACGAGAGCGCCGCGACAGAAGGATGACAGAAGATCAGGCTCTCCATGCTCAAGCCGAAGTTATGGATTAATGGTAAGAGGGTTGAGAAAGAGAGAGACAATAGATTAGCCACAGTGGAACTGTGTAACCATAAAACCATAAAATCTGAATGAGAGATAACGAGTAAAAGTCAAGAGCTGATTAAATTTGAAGAGCTCAAGACATGCAAACACACCCTCCTCACTCAAACTTAATGGGGATGGAATTCAATTGCAAGAAATTTTTGACAATACAAATCATCAGCAGGTTGCATCATTTTTCAGTGGCCACTTTAAAATCTTGTGGGTTTTTAGGGCCAAACGTGAGGCCCGACATTAAAAATTAAATTATAATTTAGGTTTTGCTTGTAGTTTCTCAAAGACATTCCTCTTCTTTACAAATATCAGAGATAGACAGGGGCTGCTCTTGAAGGACAGAATTCAAGATAGTAGGCAAATGACAAAATTGTTTCCCTTTCAGTTCATGGTGTTGCTGATGGTTACAAAAGATGGGACAAGCTGTCAGTTAAAGAGCAAGGAAAGGAAATTCCAAACAATCCAAAGGAAAATTCAGCCAATTTTCTGAGTGGAGGAGTATGGTTGGAGGTGGGGGGTGTGTGTGGGGGGGGGGGGGGGTGGCATGATGACGGAAACAGCCTGGGGAGAATTCTCACGCAATCGAGCAGACCTGTTAAAGAGGGAGAATTTATCAATTCACCTAACGGTACACTTAACGAGGGCAAACAAAGCAAAACAAAACGAAACGAAAAAGCCAAAACACTGAATGCAGGAAAACCGATTGGATTTTATATTTAATCTGCTCCTATAGGGACTCAACATGTACTGTAATGGGAAAAAATATAGCAAATGGTATAGTAATTTATAAATTTATGCAGAGAGAAAATATCTAATTGACTAACAATCCCAAAGATAGGGAAAATATGCCACAGCAATTTATCATGGTGCCATTACATCTTATTGCATTATTTTATTAAATTTATCCCTGAGAACTATTATATTTGAAAATGGAGTCAAGAGTCTTACAAAAGCAAATTTGAGAGAGTATGGAGAATAGAACCATGATTAAATCTGACATATTGAAAACACTTAAAGAGAGATTCAGTGACACGGCCCTTTGATAATAATTTTTTCAAGGAAGAGTATGCAAAAAAAAAAAAATTCAGATGAAGTCATTATTATTATGAACACACTGCTGAAAAGAAGTAGATTGTTATCTTATAAATGAGTCTGTAGTATCCGTGGTGACTTATCTTAAACTCAGGCTTCATGGATATGAGCTACATTGCTACGACCAATTTCCTCGTCAAATGCAATGTGCTGGCATTGGCATGGTAACTGTGCTATGGTCAAACACGCAGCAAAGGATTCATACAACAGCATTTTGGGGGGAGGGTGGAAAAGAAGAGAATGAAAAAAGGGGAAGACGAAGTATCTGTGGAGGAAATGGAGAAAGGGTTGGGGGAAGGGAGACCCATGGGGGGGGATGGAAAGATTGTGGTGAAATGAATGTGTAATTGTGGTATGGCGGCTCAACCTCTTATTCCTCGGGGACAGGTTGAACGGGAAGGTGTTTGATCCCATGTGGTCTTTTCTATGTCCTTTAAGTCCTTTAAGAATGTCCTTTATGGATCTCCTGAGCCAAACTCGAATATCGACCATATATTGTGCATTTAACTTTTTTTTTTTTTTTTTAAATTTAAAATAGGTTTAGTGGGAACTTTTAGGTCTTAATATTATCTGCATTGTTTTTCATTGCAAAATGCTTGTTTATCCATTTTGTACCCAGGTTGCATAGGCTGTCTTGTAGACTTATGTTCTGAGTCAGCCGTGACCTATTTGACCTCAAGAGACACAATCAATTTTTGCTTTTGCTTCTCTTTAATAACACTGGGAAGAACTGATCATAAATATAGGAGTTCTCTCCAGATCAGACCAGTAATAAGGGAGACACAGCTGTCCCAGGGCCCAAAGACATGTCGTCTCTCCAAGGGCAGAACTGCTCAGCGAATCGTACAATCGTCGTAGCCGCTTAATGTCGATTTTTTTTAACCAGACACCGGACTGCAGCAAACATGCTTCACCTCAGTAACACGCCGCCTCTGACGCAATTAATATTTCAAGTGTTCCGGTGATATATGCACCACCAGAGCTGACCAAGTCCTGTGCATACAATCGTGTTGTACTAAGCAGCAGAAAGGCTGTAAGTCAAGGCTCAATTCATCAAGGCCCACGTCTCTCTCATGCGGGACAGCAGGAAGGAGCAGTGGGGGAGGGAATGCAGAGCGGCTGCTGGGAGCACTAGCTCCATTCAAAACCCCCAGGTGTATAAATAGGCTGTGCTGAGAGTAAATGAGTTAAGCCAGACAATAATTCAGTCAAGACACGTTTGGCCATGTGGGCAACAGCGACACCATGCTGTCAGTCACTGTTATTGCAGGCTGTCATCATGAAGAATATTGCTAAGATATTTATCTCAGTGAATTTATCTGTAAAAATAGCTTCATTCTCCTCTTCGGTCTGACTGAAATGGAAAAAGTTTCTGTTATTGTGTATTTAGTGATATGTATTTTGGCATTTAAAACAGGACAATGTCATCTGGTCTTAGGAAAGAAGATTCTAAGACCTTAAGAGGTCCTCCCAGTTAAATAAATGTTAAATAGCAAATTTTTGCAAACAATTCCATTTTAATTTTATGCTTAAATTTTGGAAGAATTATATTGTGCATTCCCAGCGATCTAAAAATATTCTACATCTTATTTGTGATAAGTATACTTCAGTTAAATTCTTCTCTAAAAACATGAGATATAGTGTTGTCTGTCTGTTAGTACAAGTGTATGACACAATTTTCTTCAGGATCAGTCTCTATAACAACAAAGATTAAATCATACCAACACAGGTTTGCTAAAAATAACTAAGGGGAAAATAGAGCAGTATCAGATGAACAATTACCATGGAAACAAGTGTCACCGTCTCTCACTGATTCAGTTCATTCCTCGGTGACGTTTAAAATTCCCTCTTATGCACTAGAAGACAACGGCTTTAAGTTGGTAAACAACACATACTGTCATGTAGACATCTTTTTTTCTAGTTTTAAGCAACATGAGAATATTCAGTCTGATGTGGATCGTCAAGTCGCTCTTAAATGGCTGATGAATCAAACATTTTCACAAAAGAAAACCGTAACTCTTGTCCTGGACATTTTTGGACAGTGCGACATTTGGCAGCACAATGCTTAAACAGAACATTTTAGTACGTATCCTATTTTAAATAGGCTATTAACATTTTAGTCGGTTTTCGTGTTTCGTAATGCTGGACCAGAGCATCAGTGATTTCTGGTCCGTCCGGAATGTAAACGCAGTTTCCGAAAATCCGAAGCTATTGGATCAGAGGGATTTTTTTCAATACCTATTGGCTGCCTTCAAGGACACCCCCTGATTCATGTTTGGTTGAACCTTCCCCTGTACGGTACATTCAGAATACTACTGTATTAGTTTTCAGAATCTCTCAAATGTTAAAAGTTGGGCATGTTATTACAGTATCTGGAAAAGTAGGATGACACATTTGTGTCGGGAGTTAAACACTACTTCCGGGGTAGACCCTGCAGCTTACTGAGGTAGCGTACACTAAAATCCAGGTGAGATATCGGTATGGCCAAAACAATACTTAACTGTTTGTAATTCTCACAGTTAGGAGAGTCCAAAATTGCCTCGGGAAAGTTCTACGGAATTAAACAATTTAGTTTTGCATTACCGGTTCCTTTTTGGAAGTAGCTATGTAACATCCAAAGCATTATTATTGTAAACAGATGAAAAGTTGCGCTAAGGCTTCATTTAATCAAGCTACATTCTGTTGGAATCCTCGAGATCTTTAAATTCGTTTGCGAGCTCGAACGGACGTGATGACGATAGTCAGATTCTTTCCGTTAACGGTTTTAAGGGATTGCTTCCGAAACAGTGACTTCCATGAAAACACTCTTGCATTAGCCTTTTAAATGTACGTTGGCCCGGTTCAAACCGTTCTGAGTTTTCTTTTAACAGAGCGAGTCGTAAATCTGGCGTGGTTTCGTGTGTTCCTGGCGAAGGTGATGCTGCGTATATATTTTTCTGTAGCCCAATGATAAGAGCTTGAATGGTCATTCAAGGGCGATTATTTAATCGTGTCTCTTTTAGCGCTAAGACGTTGGCTAAAAGGCTGGCAGTATCTACCCAGTCACCTTGGTGCCTTTGCAATAATGTCCACTCTTTTTGTAAGGGATGCTTGCAACAAAAAAGATAGCATTGTAGTGCAAACGAGAAGTTCTCATTAGCATGCTGCTGCTCGTTCTGTATCTTTCCGTGGTCATAAATATAATGGATAAAAGTTCAGTGTCCCATATGTATAATTTTACTCACTCATTTTTCAGACAAGAATATCCATGTTGAACAGCGTAGTGATACTATAGTTCTAATTTTAGTTCTTACATGTGAAGATATAATGTCATAAAAACTTTGAAAAATAATATAGCAACGCAACTGTACATCTTGTCATTTAACCAAGCAAGTTTTGTTTTTTTGTTTTTGCTTTTTTTCCCCTCTTACCTCTTTTAAAGGAAAAATGAGGCCATATATTTTTGTCCTGTGACACTTTCTTTTTCTGCAGGCTTTCGTGCCTGACAGCATTCTGTTGGGGTTGCCATGGCATCGTATGGGCGACAAGAGTTCCTACAGGCACTAGCAGAAGGCTGTATAATCCCCACTGTACATCAAGGCCTGGAGCAGGTTTGGCAGCTGCTACTGGTCTGCCTCCTTTGTCGCCTCATCTGCAGACTGGGTGAGCACCACCATCAACAAGCCAACAAATGCTTGTACAATGTACACTACAACAGTGATGTACACAAAAATACTCCCTTTCTCTCTAGTTTTATACTTCACTGACTAGAGGGAAAAACCTAATCTAATCATCATTCGGTATTAGGTTTTTCAGATCTCAGGTTTTATCTTGATAATATTCTTTTATCTTTATAACACAACTGCACACTGCATGACAGATCAACGCATGCTTTACTGATCCAAGGGAGGGGGGGTTGTGTTAATAGTTAGTTGTACAGTTTATGGAACTGACTGTATTTCTTTTTTGGGTAGGTCTGTCGTCTAACGTGAAGCACCTTACCTCCCTGGTCGGAGGGCTCTATGTTCTGTACCTGTTCTTCGAGCAGCACATGGTGTGGGTGATTATGCTCAGTCTGCTCTGCTACCTCATTCTTGTCCTATGCCAACGCTCGAGCGTCCGAGGTGTCTTCCTCTCCCTCGCCATCCTCATCTACCTCCTCATGGGGTGTGTACCCTCCTGCCATTCTCTCTGCTCGTCTGAAACAAATGTGATAGTCCAGGTGTAAACGTTTCACCCCCACTACAGTGCTATGCAGTTCTGATTCTTTTGGTCTGCTCCTGGTACTTTTTTTTTTTAGTGCACGCCACCACAATTTGGTAATAATGTAAACACGCAAATGTGACTGAGTGAACCGATTTGGTCAGAATTTGAATCTGGAGAGTTTAAACAGTACCTTAAGCTTGAAGGTCAGAGGTAATGAGTTTTGTTTCAAAGATCGTCATGACTCAAATTCCGGAAGAGAGTTGGGAACCAGGAAAGCTAGTGGATTGGGAAACAAGTCCAAAATCAATTTTAATGTTCCGCATCAAGGCAAATGGAATCGCCACGTTCGAACGGATGCATCGCAGTGCTTTTGCATTGTTACGCCCCTGTGTGGTGCATTTGAGTAGACATGGAGAATTATAATGCTTTAAACCTGCTTTTCCTCTTCTGTCTCGCAGAGAGCTGCACTTGATAGAGCCTGCGACCTGGCATAAAATGAGAGGTAAAGTGGCTCCTTTTTTTTTTTTTTTTTTTAGTTGAGTTGTTGTGTCAGAGAGAACAGATGTTGCCGGCGTTGTAGGCTCCTATACCGAGGTGGATTTCCATGATGGAGTTCAGGAAAAGTCTCTCTTCTACACTTTTAAGCGATTCCTTTCTCTTAGGCTCGCAGATGGTGGTAGCGATGAAAGCCATCTCTCTGGCCTTTGACCTTGACCAAGGTACTGTACCCTCCTTTCCGTCCTCTCTGGAGTTCATGGGATACATCTGCTTTGTGGGAACCGTTATATTTGGTCCTTGGATTAGCTTCACCAGCTATAAAGAGGCTATGAATGGCCGCAAAATGGTGAGTTCACGTTGCTTGTTCTTTGTCGAGTGTAAAACAATGTCCCTGTGGATGCTGATCCATGGCCGGTCTTTCTGTATTTGTCATATCTTTCCTGCAGAGTCTCCTGTGGTTTGCCAAGATTGCTGGAGGCTTTGTCAAGAGTCAGATCTGCTTGGTTATATCAAACTGCATTGCTCCCTATCTCTTTCCTTACTTCATTCCAATCTATTGGGATGGTCTACTGCGCAAGTGAGTGTGAGCCCTTTCAGCAGTCACAGTTCAAACTTTCTGTTTCGTTTGTTTAACATAATTGGAGTTTTGAGGTTTTGTACCGACTGTGATTTGCGCTACACAAAAGGCATCATGAATGATCTCCTATTAGTTTTTAAGTTTTATGCTTGTATTTTAGTTTTATATTTGTATTTTACATCTTTTGTTTCTGCTTCTCTGGGCCCGTAGCAAGGTACGTTTCAGAGCAATAAAAATAAAATCTTTTTAGGATGTGGACTCCTCGTAGTGTTACATCAAAGGTTACTCACCATTAAACCCATATTGAAAAACAAAGAACAATACAAATCACTTGAATTCATCAGAATCCAGTGAGAGAAGAGCCAAGAATTTGTGTTTTGTATTCATTTGTCTTTTGCTGTTATGTGTGTTTACAGGTGGCTTCATGCCTATGAGAACGCTTTATCCTTTCACTTCAGCAACTACTTTGTGAGTTACCTGAGTGAAATAACGACTGTCATGGCTGGTGCTGGATTCACAGAACATAAGGACAACCTCAAATGGTCAGTCAAAATCAGTAGGCCAGTGCATGTGTCAGAATGTCTTTGCATCTGGATGTGAGATCCATTAACCGCTGTGTGAATGAGTAGTGCTCAGAACTGATGGTCTTGCTGTCCAATTAAAGGGACCTGACAGTTGCCAAGCCGCTCAACGTGGAGTTGCCCAGGTCCATGGTAGAGGTCGTGACCTCGTGGAATCTTCCCATGTCTCGCTGGTTAAACACGTGTAAGTGTTTTGTCATAAATGCTGTTTAGTGCCACATTGCCTTGGCAAATGTAATCTTTTCTTTAAATTCCGCTCAGAATGTCCATGAATTCACACCAATACTGACGTGGGGAACGATGAGAAATTTTAAACCAGTTTAACCAATAATGGAACACCTGTTATCAGTTTCAAATTACGTTTGTGTCATTTACCATACAGATGTTTTCAAAAGTGCACTGAAACTGGGCACGTTTCCTGCCATTTTGGTTACCTACACTGCCAGTGCATTGTTACATGTGAGTATAACTGATTTCAAATGAAGAGCAGTACTCTACCTGGTGACAGAGTGCACACAGAGAGCATGACATGTGTTTCAGCTGTGTTAAAATACATTAGCCGTACGGGGGCAGCCATGGCCTAACAGAGGCAGCCGTGGCCTAATGGTAAGGGAAGGTTGCCAGTTCAATCCCCTAGACCGTCAGGAGAAATGAGGGCGGGGGGAGTGGGTGAACTGCGCTTTCCCCTCCCTCAGCATCCACGGCTGAAGTGCCCTTGAGCAAGGCACTCAACCCCCAACTGCTCCGCGGGCGCAGGTGTGCTGCCCACTGCTCCTGTGCCGTGTGTGTGTGTGTGTGTGTGTGTGTGTGTGTGTGTGTGTGTGGGTGTGTGTGTGTGTGTGCTCACTACTGGGTGTATAGGATGGGTCAAATGCATAGGTTAAATTCACTGCTCACGGTGTTTGTGCGATCATGGAGATTCTATGTGTTTCAGTTTTATTAAAGTCTGTTACCTGTACTTGACTTCTCTACAGGGTCTCAGTTTTCATCTTGGAGCAGTGCTTTTGTCTCTTGGTTTTATCACCTATGTTGAGCATGGTAGAGTATGACTTCTCTCTTCATAACAAACAACAGTAACTTTTTCTCTGGCTTGAGTAGGCATAAATAATTTTAATTTGATTTATTTAATTCAGTTCTGAGGAAGCGTCTGGCAGCCATCTTCAGTGCCTGTATTCTGTCAAAACGCTGTCCAGCTGATTGCCATCATCAGAACAAGAAGGTACACCATCTTACTCTATGTCTTCTTTTCCCATACTGCATGCGCTTAACTATTTGATTTCCAGCTAAAGGCACATAACTGGTGCATTACATTTTAAGTGTATCTGCTGTCTTCTCATGTATACGAGAGTAAAGATATTGCTTTGTGTTGTTTGTCACCTGGACCAATCATTTTTGTCTTGTCACGCCCTCTCCCTGTAGAATGTGTGGGTGTATGCGGTTAATCTGGCCTTCAGCGCTCTATCCATATTTCATCTGATGTACCTGGGCTCTCTGTTTGACTCTGATGCGGATAACATGGATGGAGAGCAGGTGAGAACTGAGACACGACATACAAATACAACGCGGATCAGCGGGATATTTATTGTAAAGCTGAATCTTTTTCTCAGTCTGTTGGTGCTTGTTTACTTTTTCATATTTACTTTCACACAGATCTGCATATTTTAACAGATTTAACAGAAACCAGGCCTGGTTTAAATTCACATGCAGAGTATTTGAATGGTTGGCCTTGTTTGGTCTTAAGGGGGCACTCTTACCTTGTGTCTTAGACTATTTGGCCTACAAATCTGTCAGATTTGATTTTATTATTATAAAATATTCGCATAACTTACCTTCTCATTTGCTCCTCAGGGTTACATGGCCAGTCATACCATTCAGAAGTGGTCGGAACTAAACTGGGCCAGCCACTGGGTGACTTTGGGGTGCTGGGTCTTCTATTTGCTTATTTAACGAGGACACAATCATGAACTGAAAGCAGAATCATGTTATCTATCCTTCGAGAAGGGACTAAACAGGACCTTGTGGATGAAACTGATCACTGGCTCTCCATGCCATGCTAACTGGGCTAACTGGACTTCTGCTGATGTTACCAATGCCCCTGCAGAACCACTAATGCAGTGTTTTTATTCTGACTGTTGCCTTTTGAAGTAGTGAACCCTTAAACTGTACATGATGTGCCATACCCAGAGAACCTGATCTGTGCGTAATGTCACCGCTGGATCAGCATTGATTATCTATCACATCGGTAACCATAGCAACAGAATATTTGACAGTATAGAAAGGATGCACCTTTAAAAAAAAAAAAAAAAAGAAAGAAAGAAGAAGAAAAAAAACATACATCATGAAGCTAAGTGCTGTGGTTTGAGTATACATTGTGTCCTACTTATTGGTTTCATACTTTCTTTCTATATTGTTCTCTTTTTTTTTTGCATGCGTTGACAGTTTTGTTTCCTTTATCCGTTTATTTTTCCGTTCTGGTTATACACTACCCTAGTTTTGCTACTGAAGATGTACGTTATTTTTCTATTAAATTTTCATATGTTCATATAAGTCACTTGTTGTCAAAATCTCTCAGTCTGCTTCAGTGTCCTACTTTATGAGTGTTATTTTGCTGATTATCACAAACTTTACAACTGTCAAAATAAAAACAATTCAGAGACATTGCCAAGTAATCTATTTTATTAAGAGAACAGTATCACCATGTGAAGATTATGGCAAATGGCTTTTTTTTTTTTAAATTAGTTTGGTTTTGCGGCCTGTTTGGGTCAAAGCTGGCAATGAACTGATACAAGAGTATGATGACAAACTGTGGGATGGACTTGGCCCTTTACCTGTGAATCCACCTGTGTTTAGTAAATCATTAATGTCCTCTAAGTTCAGGAAGACGTCAGTCTGATAAAAAGGACACTACCTTCGCGCAGAACACACTTGGCTCATTGTTTTTCTTTTCGGCATTACTACAAATATATAACAAAGCCTCACACCTGTAGGACCATGGTTCAGTTCTGAGGTAAGTCAGGAATATGAATGAAGCATCATCATAATAATGATAGAGTTGATTAATCATCTTTTGGTTTTTTTGTGTGTGTCGTGTAATACCTTTAGTTTGGCAACAATCGGTCTGACCGCACAGAGGACTGGTGTGAGCTGGGCATGTGTTGCAGGAACAACTACGTTAATTCTGTGGAATAACAGCGATAAAATATCAGATTTGTAGATTGGCTCTTTAGTGACTTGGTGTTTCTGAAGAGTTGAAGAGTGAAAAGATGTTCAGGAGAGGAGGCAACTGTAGCCACATGGGGGCAGAGATCCTTTTGTCCTCTGAGTTCTTCAAAGGTAAGGGCGATAGGAACACCACAGCCAATATTCTCATTGCTCTTAAGCCACATACACACACAACAAAAACAATTATGTGATACTATTTCTCGTTAAGGCGAAAATCAGTGGGGGGTTTTTTTTTCTTGCCTATCTAAAGTACAGTGCTCTTTTGCGAGGGCACAAATATGACACGTGTGATTGTATGCAGTATATATTTGGAGAGACACGTTGTTGCAATGTTTGGCATTGATTTTTGTTATTAGTGATTTGATATCGTGTGAACGTTCTCCCTGTGCAGTCATTAAGGACGATCTCTGGCTGTTCCTCATTCCGGCGGTGTTGGCCGTGCTTCTGCTAGCCCTTTTCCTGGAGGAGATGGGCTATTTCCTGAGGCACGAACCCTCCTCCAGACGCAGACGCCTCTACCTGTGGATACTGGGCATGTATCCGGTATGGCAACTCTTTGACGTGCATTTGTAACTCTACTTATTGGGATTGGTACAATATTTAACCATTACTGTGTATTTACATTAACCTTACTCTTAGCTCTCCAACAGTTCTTTGGGATTACGTCCATCATTGCGCTCTATGTGCCCCGTTCCTCGTCACTATGTAATTTGGATGGAGAGCAGGTGAGAACTGAGACACGACATACAAATACAACACGGATCAGCAGGATATTTATTGTAAAGCTGAATCTTTTTCTCAGTCTGTTAGAGCTTGTTTACTTTTTCATATTTACTTTCATGCAGATCTGCATATTTTAACAGATTTAACAGAAACCAGGCCTGGTTTAAATTCACGTATAGAGTATTTGAATGGTTGGCCTTGTTTGGTCTTAAGGGGGCACTCTTACCTTGTGTCTTAGACTATTTGGCCTACAAGTCTGTCAGATTTGATTTTATTATTATAAAATATTTGCATAACTTACCTTCTCATTTGCTCCTCAGGGTTACATGGCCAGTCATACCATTCAGAAGTGGTCGGAACTAAACTGGGCCAGTCACTGGGTGACTTTGGGCTGCTGGGTCTTCTATTTGCTTATTTAACGAGGACACAATCATGAACTGAAAGCAGAATCATGTTATCTATCCTTCGAGAAGGGACTAAACAGGACCTTGTGGATGAAGCTGATCACTGGCTCTCCATGCCATGCTAACTGGGCTAACTGGACTTCTGCTGATGTTACCAATGCCCCTGCAGAACCACTAATGCAGTGTTTTTATTCTGACTGTTGCCTTTTGAAGTAGTGAACCCTTAAACTGTACATGATGTGCCATACCCAGAGAACCTGATCTGTGCGTAATGTGACCTCTGGATCAGCATTGATTATCTATCACATCGGTAACCATAGCAACAGAATATTTGACAGTGTAGAAAGGATGCACCTTTAAAAAAAAAAAAAAAAAAGAAAGAAGAAGAAAAAAACATACATCATGAAGCTAAGTGCTGTGGTTTGAGTATACATTGTGTCCTACTTATTGGTTTCATACTTTCTTTCTATATTGTTCTCTTTTTTTTTTGCATGCTTTGACAGTTTTGTTTCCTTTATCCGTTTATTTTTCCGTTCTGGTTATACACTACCCTAGTTTTGCTACTGAAGATGTACGTTATTTTTCTATTAAATTTTCATATGTTCATATAAGTCACTTGTTGTCAAAATCTCTCAGTCTGCTTCAGTGTCCTACTTTATGAGTGTTATTTTGCTGATTATCACAAACTTTACAACTGTCAAAATAAAAACAATTCAGAGACATTGCCAAGTAATCTATTTTATTAAGAAAACAGTATCACCATGTGAAGATTATGGCAAATGGCTTTTTTTTTTTTTTAATTAGTTTGGTTTTGCAGCCTGTTTGGATCAAAGCTGGCAGTGAACTGATACAAGAGTATGATGACAAACTGTGGGATGGACTTGGCCCTTTACCTGTGAATCCACCTGTGTTTAGTAAATCATTAATGTCCTCTAAGTTCAGGAAGACGTCAGTCTGATAAAAAGGACACTACCTTCGCGCAGAACACACTTGGCTCATTGTTTTTCTTTTCGGCATTACTACAAATATATAACAAAGCCTCACACCTGTAGGACCATGGTTCAGTTCTGAGGTAAGTCAGGAATATGAATGAAGCATCATCATAATAATGATAGAGTTGATTAATCATCTTTTGGTTTTTTTGTGTGTGTCGTGTAATACCTTTAGTTTGGCAACAATCGGTCTGACCGCACAGAGGACTGGTGTGAGCTGGGCATGTGTTGCAGGAACAACTACGTTAATTCTGTGGAATAACAGCGATAAAATATCAGATTTGTAGATTGGCTCTTTAGTGACTTGGTGTTTCTGAAGAGTTGAAGAGTGAAAAGATGTTCAGGAGAGGAGGCAACTGTAGCCACATGGGGGCAGAGATCCTTTTGTCCTCTGACTTCTTCAAAGGTAAGAGCGATAGGCACACCACAGCCAATATTCTCATTGCTCTTAAGCCACATACACACACAACAAAAACAATTATGTGATACTATTTCTCATTAAGGCGAAAATCAGTGGGGTTTTTTTTTTTCTTGCCTATCTAAAGTACAGTGCTCTTTTGCGAGGGCACAAATATGACACGTGTGATTGTATGCAGAATATATTTGGAGAGACACGTTGTTGCAATGTTTGGCATTGATTTTTGTTATTAGTGATTTGATATCGTGTGAACGTTCTCCCTGTGCAGTCATTAAGGATGATCTCTGGCTGTTCCTCATTCCGGCGGTGTTGGCCGTGCTTCTGCTAGCCCTTTTCCTGGAGGAGATGGGCTATTTCCTGAGGCACGAACCCTCCTCCAGACGCAGACGCCTCTACCTGTGGATACTGGGCATGTATCCGGTATGGCAACTCTTTGACGTGCATTTGTAACTCTACTTATTGGGATTGGTACAATATTTAACCATTACTGTATATTTACATTAACCTTACTCTTGGCTCTCCAACAGTTCTTTGGGATTACGTCCATCATTGCGCTCTATGTGCCCCGTTCCTCGTCACTATGTAATTTCGTCGCTTCTTTGTAAGTTTTTCCCCTTTTTCTTAATATCACTTACTCCTTTTTTGTGGTTTTACTGTCTTATACAGTAAAACATCATATACTACAGTGCTCTTCTTTGGTTTGTCCCTTTTACCGTAAAGAGCTGTGCACACCATGCAGCATCAAGTGTCATCACATTAGACTAACCATATGCTCTGAGTACCAGTTAAATCATGGCTCTGTCTTCATCAGTTGGTACACAGCACCTTGTTTAACTGAATATATCTTTTGTGCCCCTCAAGATACCACTCCATCACTCTACTGAAGTTTATGGGTCTCATTGAAGACTTTTTTGGGGGCAAGGCCAGAATGTTGGAGGTACTGGCTGGAGAGCAGGTTTCTCCAAATCCTTTCCCATGCTGCTTCTGCTGCTGCCTTCCCATGATAGCCATCAAGAGGTCAGACAAAAACACACTTGAGTTTAATACAGATAACGTTCTGAATTCTGTGGTTTTTCACCATGGAGGTGGAGACTGCTCATTCTGTGAATGTTGTAGTATGTGTAGTGCGATAATGATGTGAGTTTGTCTATATCCTGCTTGTTTCAGGACAAGCTTGGCTTGGATGATGGCTGCTGTCCTTCAACTGTCGGTTGTTAGAACCATCTTATTTTTTCTCACTCTCGTCCTCTGGACAGATGAACAGTATGATTATGGAGATGTGAGTATGAAATCATTACCCTCTCACTGTTAACTGCATTGCATTTTCACACAAAATCTATGGTCACATATACATTGATTTTAAGTTATAAATTGCTTACCTTTAACTCTTCTCTCTCTCTCTCTCTCTCTCTCATCATCATCATCTTAAGGTGGATTCAGTAAATCCAAACATGTATGTCAATGCAATCATAGGAGTGTCCACATTTTTGTCCTTCTATGGCCACTTGCTGTTTTACAAAGCAACCAAAAGAGCACTGCATGGCTATCGGATCAGAGCGAAGTTTGTGTGCATCATTGTAGTTTTGGTGTTGTGTGGACTTCAAAATGGGATCCTGGAAACAATGGGAGCCCTGAAAGTCGTCCCCTGTCATCCTCCTTTCTCTGATCTCATGCGCTCCCAGTGTAAGTCCCGTTGAGGTTAATGTATAACACAGTGTGTTACTGTCAAATGTGCAAATTAAATAACATAATTAACTATATAATTAATGTAATTTAATATAATGAATGTAATTTAATATAATTAATATCATTTCTAGATATGAATTGAATCTGGGGCAAAGAAAAGACTCCATTAAGACATATACGGTGATTCACCTTTCAGTTATTCTGGTTATGTATGTGGTCACAGGTCATCACACGTTCAGACCCATGATTTGAGTTTGAATCTTTCTCTGCCACTCCTGTTTCCAGTGATATATCACTACGCAGTGATTGTGGAGATGTTCTGCATCAGCCTCTTTGCCCGGAGCATCTTCCGCCAAGCGAAGCCCAGCGTGGAGGAGGGCTGTGGAGCAGAAGATGGGGTTGGCAGAGGCCAGTGTGAAAAGGAGGTTCAAACGGAAGACGAAGTGCCCCTGTCGGTGCAGCTCAGCAGGACCGCAGAGGAACCGTGGTTTGCTAATCAGGGCTACAATAGTGACAGTGAGGAGAGCCTCTGCAGGATAGAACACGCCCCCCTGGATCGCTTCCCGTTTCCTTTGCAACCCACATCTCAGGGATTGGGAACTGCAGAAAAGCCTCCAAACTCCAAAATGTCTGAGGAGAGCACATCTGTGGAGCTGCCTACAATAACTGTCAATGCTGAGATCAACTATGTTGAAAATAATGATGTCACTGTTGTCTAGCAACGGTGCGTGAGGCGTGTTGTAGATGTAGACGACATGTCATATCATTTGCGTCCATGCATCACCACAAACAAGCATGCACTGTGTACACTGCCCCAAAAACTAAAGACAGTTTATTCTGTAGAAGAGCATAACATAAGTAAACTTTTAAGTTATTGACAGTCTTGGAAGGTTAGGGGCTGGGAAATTAGAGATGTGACCAAATGTAAAGCATTTAAAAAGCCAGCGTTAGTGCCATTTTTCTTTCATCTAGTGATACATATCACTAACACAATATCAATTTATTTATACGATGCAGAAAAGGAGCATTTTAGGACATAATCCAGTAAAATATTGCTATATAGGCAAATCTATATCTGTGATGTATTTATTCTCAACATAATTCCTTTTTGATACATCATAGCTAAATAACTAAATCATCAGTATCAAAAATATTTTAACCCCTGACTGTACAAAGCGTGCTTTTTTGTTATTTGCGATTGTAATAATTACAACAATGATAAAAATGAGAAAATGGAAAATAAAATAAAGTGTTTCCCGTAATTCATTTACAACATTCAGTCATTTACCAACATCAAAATATCAGCTGAGATCATTTGAAAAGTATAGAGGTCTATTTAGGAATAGCTCTGGAGAGGTTGGTGAGTTCTTCCGCGCGACAGATCAAAGCATGTGTAAGCTCTAACACGCACATGCGGTCCTCAATAATTTGACTGAGTCGTCACTTGTGCAGAATCATTCCATCCAATCCATCCACTCCCCTGCAGGAAGACTGACCAATAACTGTTGCAGGTTGTGCTCCCAGCAACATCTCAACCAATCATCGACACGCGATCTTAACTTCCTTTTTCCTGTTGATCTTATCTATCTTTGGCACAAGGGGAAAACATGGCTAAAAATTTGAAAGGTAGGAGAAGTGTGTCACGATTTCGAACGTTTGTTGAAGTAGAAAACGGAACAACTGGATTGCGGAGGACGTGAATAGGTTAATGAAAACATAACCTTACAGTTCTCTTTGACATGAATAGCGCTCATTTCCTTTTGAGTTATCGGTACAACTTAATTGCTTGTCAACTTTCTTTTACTTAACTTTTCTTGGGAGCTACTTGTAAGACAACTGCAATGGACTGTCAGTGACTTCAAGACATTAACAATATAACGAGCTGGTTTAGTTTGCTCAGTACAGTGTGGTCCTTTGCCTGTCTTCGAAGTTTGCAGTGTTGCTTGTAAGCTGTCGTTGGAAGATCTGCAAGCACTGTGCCGGAGACAGAAACTTGTTTGCAAGCAGTTAGCTGTGACGAAAAGCAACTTTAATGACTTTGAGGTTGAGTACCTTTGTAACTATAAAAAAGTTAAGGTGAGTGAGCAAAGATGAAAACTAAACTAACTTATGTGCATACCTTCGATCAGAGGCATTTGGGTGGCAGTGAGATGTTTATGTTCTACTTGTGTGAATTGGTGTCTGCCTAATAGGTATCAAATATGTACAACTTAAATTGGTTATATGGTCACTCTCCAAAGCAGTTTATAAATTGCTGTTACTGTTACTGGTGTGACGTATTCTTACTCAGGGCCGTGAGTACTTCTTGGTGAAATGGAAGGGCTACTCCGAGTCTGAGAATACATGGGAGTCACGGAGAAACTTGAAATGCCCCAAATTGTTGAGGCAGTTCTTCAGAGACACGGAAGAAGCACTGGCCAAGGTGAAGAATCACCGAGATCTTACGGCACTGGACAGTGATGTTGCCTCTTTCGTGTTGCAGAAGGCCAAACAGCGAGTCAGGCTCAAACACTGGGAGGCCCTTCTCAATCAGACCAGCAGGCACAAAGGCCATATTTCTGTAATAAATGAGGTCGACTTAGAGGGACCACCCAAAGACTTTGTCTACATCAGTGACTACAAGGTGGGGGAGGGGATGGAGATCAACCAGGTGACGGTGGGTTGTGAGTGTGAGGACTGCCTGGGTCACCCTGTAAAAGGCTGCTGTCCAGGGGCTTTCCAGCACCGTCTGGCCTATACAGACAGGGGCCTCGTCCGTCTCCGCCCAGGCAAGCCCATCTATGAATGTAATTCTCGCTGCCTTTGTGGGCCAGACTGTGCCAACAGGATTGTGCAGAGGGGCATTCAGTACAACTTGTGCATCTTCAGGACAGCCAACGGGCGTGGCTGGGGCGTGCGGACCTTGGAACGCATCCCCAAGAAGGCCTTCGTCATGGAGTACCTTGGAGAGGTGTTACTTTTATTTAAAGGTCTTTTAAAAAAAAAAAGTACTTGAATTATATTAGCAGTCTTTTAAAACTATGGTCTGAGACCAGTTTTTTAAAGGTCCATTTCACAAAGACTTCTAATCCAAAGTTAGGTACTGTTTAATATAGTGGCAGGATTAAAGAATGTAAACTTGAAACACTGGACTTTTTTTTTTTTTATATCTTTTTTAGGATGCATAGCCAGAATTGCTGTTTGGACAGATGGGAATTAGTGGTAACAGCGTTAAGGGTAATTGTTGTAAACTTTTATTGTTGCTTTTCACAGATCATCACAACAGAGGAGGCTGAGAGACGTGGTGAGATCTATGATCGGCAGGGAGCTACCTACCTGTTTGACCTGGACTATGTAGAGGATGTGTACACTGTGGACGCAGGTCGCTATGGCAACATCTCCCACTTTGTCAACCACAGTGTGAGTGGGATCTAATTCTTGTGATTTTTGGTCAGCTTTGTATTAAACACATCGAGAAGCACAATGTGACGATAGAGCCACATGTTTTCCAAAACTGTGAGAATAGTTTCAGATCATAAGTTCTATGAGCTGGCATCGTACTTGCACGTCAGCTGAAACATAGAACATGAGTCCAAATTTCCCCTTTTTTTTTCAAAAGCATAGGGCCTGATGATGTCTTTTTTTTTATCTCTATTTTTAACGCCACATCTTGCACTTTTTTCCAGTGTGACCCGAACTTGCAGGTATATAATGTTTTCATCGACAATGTGGACGAGCGCCTACCCAGGATAGCATTGTTTTCAACGCGCGCAATTAAAGCAGGAGAAGAGCTCACTTTCGACTACAAAATGCAGAGTAAGTCTGTACAGTACACTTTTCTATATAATATAGCTGTATCTAGTGAAAATACCTGATGTTAGGGGCATTTGTGTGGCCAGGAAAGGAGAAATCGAAAATATTGATCAACTTGTTTATAGTATTGCCATTATTTCTATATTGCATCTGCCCAACCATGCCATAGAAATGTACTTTCCCCCGAGTATTAACTTCAGTTTCAAGTCAAAGTCTTAATTCACTTTTTCTGACACGCTTTAACTTTGTTTCAGTTGATCCACTGGATGCAGAGAGCGCAAAAATGGACTCCAATTTTAGTCTGGCTGGTTTACACAGCTCACCCATGAAACCGATTCGGATGGAATGCAAATGTGGAGCTGAGAACTGCCGAAAGTATTTGTTTTAGAACAGGTGTTTAGAGTTTTGTAGGAAAGCACAGGGGTTTTTATATTTCCGTTGTATGACTGTTGATATGTATTTAGTTACTTGATTTCATCTGTTTGTTTACTTGATCTTTTGATCATTGTTTTAAATTAAATGGATGTTTTTATATCTTTCCTCGTTTTTACAGACTTTAACGGTTTGCGCTTGCAAATGCAAATGACCTGAGTCAGAAACATTTAATGAGCCTTCTTTGATGTCTTTTAAGATCGTGCGATAAGCCCGATTCAAATTTTCACCCGTTGTTCCTGTGACTGTTTAAAAGAGCTTTTTGTAATCTCAGGATTTGTTTCATGCGTTAATTTTAAATGTATTTAAATATAGTCATTTACTCCTGAGTGTCAGTTCTAAAATGGTTTTTACAGGAGAACTGCACATTCAGTGAACTGTCAGTTTCGCATCTCTCAGGCTAGACTGTTAAACCTGTGAATATTTTGTGGCAGAACATTTGTTTGTTCTGTGTTGGCCTTATCATAGCCATTTTCTTTTTGACTTGTTTTCTGCTCATGAACTTTTCAAACCTTCAGGACGTGATGTTGTTATCTTCTAGGGTTATGCTAGATGGTATATATCAGCCAGCTCCTCATAGAGCTGCTTCTTCTCTCTCTTTTCATTAATCTCTCTATATTTCATGTGCTTGTTTTGTCTCTGTTCATTCATCCTTGGCCGCTGTCTTCAACGTTTTGATAGCATTTGCAGTGCCTCTAAATGGTTTCTTGCCTCTTTTTCCATTTTATTCCAGGCAATTTTATTAAAACATGACTTTATACGCTGACTAGAAGATGTAAATAAAATGGTTACACAAATTTAATGTGATGGAGATGTCCTCATTAAATACACTTTTAGTGTGTTCTCTCTCTCTCTCTCTCTCTCTCTCTCTCTCTCTCTTTTTCATCGCTTTGGGTTACTGGGGTGATGTGGTTTACATCCATGTTAAACGCGTGCTGTCCACCAGATGGTGCAGTTGTATTCCGCTCATTCAGCTCTGTGTTTTACTTTCCAGTTTATGGTTATCCATTCTAAAGGTTTAAATGTTTTGACCTGTCAAATTCTAGTTTAATGGCCAGAATTGCTGACAGATAATATAATTATATGGTGTATGACAAAGATCAGTTTAGCATAGTGATAAGTGTTAAAACATGCAGGCTCTCTTGATAGTTATTGTTCTTCTTGTCTGATCTTCAGTAGACAGCATGCTGCCCTGCCCCATGTTTTGGATTGCTTCTTCTAGAATGAGTCAGATGTTTACTGGCCTAAATCCTCCGCTTAGGTCAAATGGCCAGCTTAAGTTCTCATTCAGAAGGTTACGCAGCTCAAATCAAGCATCTCCACAGTTCCTACCTCCATATCTCTCTCTCTCTCTCTCTCTCTCTCTCTCTCTCTCTCTCTCTCCTCCCTCCCTCCCTCCCCCCTTCTCCTCAATAAGCACTGGCTACGGAAATGGCGTGACGTGGCCATGGCTCAGGGTTAGCACGGGTCTTGCCTGGGCCTTTATTGGATTGAGTGGATTTATAGTGGATCAGGGCTCCCTAAGCACAGAGTGGGAAACACAAGGGGCTAAGGAATCAGAGCACAACCCTATACAGATGGCAGTAGTGTTTACCCACTGAACCCTGGCAGCCACTTCAGGGCTGGATGGTTACAGAGCAATTAATGAACTCTTTGATTTTGCCTTTGTTACAAGCTGTCTGGTGCTTTACTAGTATCCGTTGAAAAAGTCATCTCACATATTAAATCAGAAACACTTGTTTAATGGAAAAACCCTCCTTCAAAGTGCTAGCGACGTGTGGTAGGCTAAAGTTTGACAACGTGAGAGCCGCGCACACTAACTAAAGTCTACAGTTTAACTTGTCAAACCGTTCCTGGGAACAAATGTAATACTTTGTGCCTCAGCTTTGAGCTTAGATTATCTAGTGCTTTCTGCAGATTCACTGTAGGCCTCTTGTCTAGACGTAAACAGCTACTGAAGGCAGATTAAGGCCAGATGCTAGGTGTTCTTAATCTATCGCTCTGTGAACTCCAGGTGTCTGTCTCGACAAAATGGCATACACACTTTTATGAAGAAACCTAAGAACAAGGATCAGAAAATGCCTGACATCAAAGACCTCTTATCTGTGATCTGCGTGTAGAAAGCCCCTCTGGCGAAGCCTTCCCTAGTTTCTGAATATGGGTTGGCTTTGCATACTTATGACTCACAGTACATTCATCCAAAGAACCTAAGAAACAGGGCTTCAAACTGAATTTAAAGAATAATTTCTGTATTTGTAATACACGAGATTAGAATTTATTGTTGGCATGTGTTGCATAGGCTGGTGTAATGCTTAGGGCTCTTCATTACAGCTTCTTCTCGGAAACTCGAACAGTAGATAAAAATCTCGACATTCGCCATATTGCACCCACATGCTTTTATTGATTTCCAGCTTTATAGGAAAGCTAGAAATGACTATTTTCCAGCCATAAGCTCTTTTTTTTTTTTTTTTTTTTTTTGATGTGAAGTATTTGACAAAGTCAGCTGATTTCAGTTATTCCTTTGAATTGAACATACACCACGTTAACAGTCAGAAACGCAACAAAAGTAAACTTTTATTGTTGTGTTGGAAAAAGGTTCCCCCCTTTAATTTACAGAACAAGATATCTGAATCTTAAAGCCAACTTTCATGTCTCATTTTTATGTATTTCTCCTCCTTTACACTACGCAGCCATGAAAAATGTCACTCCAGATTGATCAACTGTGAGAATTACAGACCATTTCATGCATTGATTTTGCTGCAGTGTGTATTGCTTTTTTTTTATAAGCCTTATGTGGCAAGTGGCTTTTTGTATGTATCCTTGCATGTTTCTTGCAAACCAAACATACACTTGAATGAATTTTAGCATCAGAGAATAGTACCACTTTGTGCACAACCTTAGAATGTGTATGTAGAAACATTACATGTACATTTTGAACTTAAATTAACACTTAGTATAAATAATAACAAATATGAGAGCCTATACATGTTTTCAATGATTCAATTCAACGTATGTGTTCGTTTAATCAAGACTATGTTGTGACATTTTTTAGTCAAATAGAGAGGCGTATCCTGAGATGAAATGATGAGCGAAATATTGTTTTATGTTTTACATATCTCAAGTAAAAGAGATTCAGTCAAACCTTTTTGAGTCATCACCCAAGCAACAGTTATGATATTTACGCGACTTCATGATCATCATCAAAAATATAGACTTTCCTTTATTTCAGACAAACAAAATATGTTTCTCAATTTATCTAATTTAGAGTCATATGAAGAGTTCAGAGGAATTTACGCCAGCGCCCCGTAAAAGCCTTCTATAATTACTCATCAGCATTTTCAAGAATTCAGCAATGGCTGAATGATCTGTTGGCAATGAGAGAAAAAAAAATATGTTCAGTACAGTCTCGTTTATAACTGTTTGTTTAAACAAACCTATTTTTAAACCCATTTTTGAATGAACAGGAAAACAATCAGTATTAATTCACTTTCTTGAATGTGCTATTGGAAAAAAAAGTCCAATCAGAATTCATCTATTGGAAATATAAAACTGCTGTCAAATTTGGATTCATCATCGATATCTACGTTGTTGGTAGAATTGCATGCTAAATCATAAATATAAACTTCATCAAGTTAAGGCAATGCTAGCGTTATTCCTGTTTAAGACCCGGGGCAAGGGCTATGTCTTAGCATTCATTTGTATGCTATGCTTTTCTCAGATGATTTGCATTTCAGTTGTCCTTGCATTTACTCTCAACTATAACTGTAATAATGTAATTGGCAGACAATGAGAGACAGCTACTTAATTTGTAGATATTTCAATAAAGCTTCTCAAATTCTGTCAGAGTTTGTGTAACAGGTGAATCCTCATATTGCTGGCACCTTAAGTTCCCAATGGGGACTAGAATTTCTGTTTAAGTTCCAGATAGTGTCACATGAACTCAAACAGTGGAATTGCTGGGCAAAAACACAGATAGAAAAAAAAAATCAATGAGCTTTGTGTTAAGGCTGATGTAATTTAGAAGGCGAGACTATATCAGCTTTCTCTGCAAAGGATTCTATCATAATGTTGTTACATCCTATCAAATACTGTCACTTGTATGATTTGTGAATGGTTTCTGACCCCATGTTTTAAAGTGTATTATGCATTGATGGGTATTACCGATACTTTGTTGGATAAAATATCTTGTTGATCAACTGAAGGAGTGACATCTGACATGGCCATGTGTCTCTGGCCACACTTTTCCCCACAAGTCTACTGTGGGTCTTTCCACCATGCCTTCTCTTCACATACACACATTCATACTAAAGTAAACACACACACACACATGCGTGGTAAAAATTTGATGATCAAGAGCCCCCCCCCCCCTCCCTCCCTCCCCACATTTGAATTATGTCCATTTTCCATATAATACACATTAAATAGCACAGAGGTCACAGTTAATTTACAAAAGATAGGATGCCTGAAGCAACTAAAAACGTTCTAACAGGCATTTTTGCTCATTACAAAATCACTCCCTAAACCCACCCAGACCCTCCCTCCCAAACACCAACCCAAACCATGTTTTTTTTTTTCTTTTTCCATTCCTTTTCACAGATGAATACACAATACTCAACCATCATTCTCACTCTTTACCCCCAAAAGATAGGAGAAAAAAAGTCTCAAAGAAATCCACAAGAATCCAGGAAGTTCTTTTTAATTCCATGGGAAATCAGTTTTTTTTTTCTTTTTTTTTTTTTTAAATTCAAGTCTCCTTGTTTCACTGTGCAAAATTGTACACTCCTGTGTCACAATTTGGCAACATATTTTCAGTTATATCGATCCCTCCAACAATTCAACCTTCTTGACTTCAGTTTGTAGGGTTGTGAAGGTGAGAGAAATGTGTCCTCCAAAAGTCAACAAATACACAGTGCTGTGTTTGTATGATTTCTCGATGTTTAGAGGCATTTATCTTTCAGATCTCTTGCATCGATAACACCAAACCTTGAACGTGGAATAAGGCCATAAATGCAGATTACAGAATAGAATATTGTGTTGCTTTTGTCATTGTTGTTGTTGTTGTTTTGAATACTTGCTAACGCTGCCATTATTGTTTTTCTTTTGAAATTACAGGTGCAGAAAAGAGTGAGAACATCCCTATGAATCATGTGTCTACCTTTTAAAGAGATATCAAGTTCCTCCTGCCCTCTGCAACATTCACTTTAATATTACAATCTCTGTGTCCCAGCCTACATCAGTCACCATTCCATTTCAAGTCAGCGCAATGCCAGAGAAAAACAATTCACTGATCAACAATTCTTCATGTTGTGTGCAAAATATTATCAGGCAGATTTTTGCCTCTGTTCTTCAAGTCCTCCATTCAGTTCACTGAATAATAGCTACTCTCCTTACAGAATAACTACAAATATCAAAACATTCGTCTTTCTATCACAAACTCTTGTTTGATATAACTTCTTTGCCAATGAAACTTTTTTTTTCTTTTCCTTTTTTTCTTTATTGTTTAAACTACAGACAAGCCAATCAAGAGAGGGTTTTTAAATCTGTCTGAGCTATCTTGGTATCCCAGCATCCTCCTCTCCTTCTCAAAAGACCTCTTGAAGACCCAGAAAAGTCTTTTACTACATTGTATGACAGCTTAACCACGCATTATGGACATGGACTACTCTGTTCTGTGAATATCCATAACTCAGTCTCATTGCACCTAGACAACTGAGCTATCTTGCTATGTCCGAAGAAATGATCAAATACTAGCAACTGCGTGAGGTTTAGTATGCCCAGAGATCAAGGTGTTCTCTGAATTTTATATTTGTCTGATATGCAAATGCAATTGAAATAATTCAATAACTGTAACCACGATATACTGCAACATTCAATTAGGTCATTCAGACAGATGTAGACAACGTCACCGGGTATTCATTGTCTTCATTCAGTGATCTGAAACCAACAATCAATATTCAGTTTGCCATACAATGATGGAACCTACATGTGATAACTGTAGTTTAAGAACAGCCAATGCTTATGATGACTTTTGGAAACAGTGTCACATCAAAAACTTGCTGTACTACGGCTCTCTTGAGGGAAATTTTTTTTTTCAATGTTTCCTATTACTAAAGCCTTTCCTTTCATTTTTTTTTTTTAATCAAATGAAGTTATACAGGACAATCGTAAAACGTATGGTTTTAGGCTTAATTCATTGTATTGTAACCACTTAACTCAGTGTTTATTACCAGCCTGCTGCCAAATTCATGTTATAAGGGCTTTAGTCAGGTTGTGCAATAAAATTGAGGGTATTTTTTCTTCATTTGTTGAAACGAATATGTAAACAGATTTGAGAGGACATAAATTGACACAAAAAGTCAATGCAGCAACAGTGTTAATAATTACAGTGATTTAAGACAAATGACTGACATTGCTCTAGACCATTCAACACCATTATTTCTCCCAATGCTATAGTGTCACTGATGCCTTCAATTCAAGTAGATGAAGACTATTTGATCTGGATCTTTTTTTTTTCATGTTCCATTCACTGCGCATGCTGCATGGACAGTGAATATGACTAATTTCTGCTTGGTCACACCTGTAATCAGCATAAAGTATCTAATTATTTGACCACTGCAGCTTTCTGAAATGCTCAGACCATGGGCTGTCCCCTAGCACTCAGAAATCTCTGTTTGCTTCACTTAGGTAAGATTACACACATGCATTCAAATTATCAATAAATTTTTGGCTCACATAATATGTACAGTAATATAAATTACTGCCTGGAAAGGGTCTTTTCTTCTGTCTGAATGTATTCTTTTAGCTGATGATTCCCCTCCCCCAAAATATATCAGATTTTAGGATGCTTGAAAAAAGTATGACAGAAAACACTCCCATGTAACCAGCTAGTACTTTCCCAAATTCAGAGGTTAAATTATTAAGTTTAAGAATCATTGGCATTTATCGATCTGTGATACTATACTGTAGTCATACATTCAAGTTTAAAGTTAACAACAGTTGGATTTTTGTGATGCATCTCCTCTTGTTTAAAAATGACCGCAACCACATGCTTTTGATAGGAAGTAACACTCCTCCATCAGCCTTTGATCAAACTGAATGTAGCATTCTAACTCAGAACCCCTTTCCTGGTTAGTTCACTCCCACCCCAAAATAAATAACTAATTCATTAATTAATTAAATAAATAAATAAAATGGAAAATATAGCATTGAGGTGAATGCAGATGCTCATACTGTAACACCCAATCTTTTTTTTTTTAAAGCATCTTGCATTGAATCAAAGGCCACAACTCAAAAAGTCCCTTATGCCCCATTTTCTAAATACCACACAAAATCCCCTTACTGTCCACCTGGCATCACTCAACGAAACAGAGAAGAAAAAAAAAAATACTACAATAAAAATAAATTAAGAGGAACAACATTTGTCTTCACATGACACAGTAAGGCTCGCGGGGCAATTGAGGTTTAGTTCTACAACAGGGAGGCAGATGAGCCAGCAGGCCCTTCTTCAGGTCCTTGTTGAGGAAGAAGCAGATTATGGGGTTGACCCCAGCCTGGGCAAAGCTCATCCAAACCGTGGTGGAGAGGTACCGGTGCGGAATAGTGCAAGCCTTCACAAAGACCCGCCAGTAGCAGGCCACAATGTATGGCGACCACAGCACCAAGAAAAACAGAGTGATCACATAGAACATCCTGCCAAGCTGCTTCTCAGCCTTGAACTCCTCCATGCCCAGCAGGCGGCGGTTCTGGTTGTGCAAGTTCTGCCTGATCCCCAGAAGAGTGGGTGGCATGGGCCCTCGTCCGAATCCCGCGATCCAGTTGGCTGCTGCCTGACCGGTGGCTCCAGGCCCATGGAAGGTCCAGTTTTGGCTGATGGCTGGGACCATCTGGACAGGCTTCATCTTCCGGTGCTTGTATTCAAAGAGCAGGAGCTTCATATAGACCACGTGAGTGGCCAGGATTAACACAGCCAGCATCAGCATGAAGCCCAATGTGTCATTGGCTTTGAAGTAGCGATGCTCAAAGATGCATTGGTCCTCCTCGCGGATGAACTTGTAAGTGCCCACGTCAAAAACTGGTGGGAATGCCATGGCAACAGACAGCGTCCATACCATGCATACCACAGCCACACAGGTCCAAAAAGTCATGCGCTTGGAATAGAAACGATGGTGAGCTATGGCCATGTAGCGCGTGACGCTAATGCAGAAGAGCATGAAAGCGGCGTGGAAGCAGAACAGCACGGCCATGAAGGCCACCACCTTGCAGCTAAGCACACTGTACGTCCAAGCAGAGCCATTCTTAATGGAGACCAGCACAAAGGGGAAGCAAACTGCTGAGCGGATAGTGTCGGCCAGGCATAGGTCCAGTAGGAAGTAGTAAGGAGCCTTATGGAGGGCTCTATCACGTAGGACCAACAAGGAAACCACCAAATTGCCAACTAGGCTGATGCAGATGATCAGTCCAAGAAGGACCAGCTTGACATAGGTGGATACGGCTGAGGAGGGCCCCCCACCAACCATGCTCCCTGTGGTGGCCACCACAGCTGCCAGGGGACTGCCAGGCCCATCACTACTCTCATTTCCATTGGCCATGTCGTTTGTTCCCTTTTCACGCCCTCTTTTCCTGTGGGGCCAACTTCTCTGTTTTCCTCTCCTCCACCTCCTCCTCCTCCTCCTCCTCCTCTCCCTCTCCCTCTCCCTCCTCCTCCTCCTCCTCCTCCGGCTGAGCTTTCGTCCGTCCTCGTGGTTGCCTCTCTTTGTGTTCTCACATGAAACCAGAGAACTTCATTCTGCATTGCCCCATTTTACACAGTCTGCTCTGGCGCTTCCTTCAAAACTGCCTCTTCTCTTTCCAACCACTCCACCTGTGATGAAAAACAAGCAGTATTACATCTGCACTCAGGTGTTACTGGGAGTGACTAAAGATGATCAGACAAGGGCTGATTTCTGTATAGGGCTGACCTTCACTCTGAACGAAGATCCACTGAAAATATTAATTAACCCTGGACAACTCTTTATGTGCATTTGTCTAATCCACAAGCATAAACAATTATTGAATACATTTGATAATCATTAAAACGTATGATCATTTATTACTGCTGTGATTAGTTACTAACATTAAAATTATACTAAAACTCTAAAATTATACACATTTTGAATGTATATAATTTGATGATTCTGTACTAGGAACCTGGCATAGTTTTTTTGTGTGTGTGAGTGTATGTGTGTGAGTGGATTCTTTTAGGTCACCTAAGGTGAAATTTAAATTGATTGAGTTATTGATCACAAATTTTGCTGTTGACATTTTGCTGTGCACCAGTTGTTTTTAATGAAAGACATGCAAGTCTGTAAGAGCAATAAGAAGACCATATCCTGTTTTTGTGAAGTACTACAACACAAATAGATAGTATGGGATTTTGACTCTGTAAACTGTAACTAACACCTGGCCTCTTTAAATTAGCTCTGATGTCTTGAATAAATACCAACTTTATTAAGTGTGTCAGAGGGGAATTTAAAGAGACAAGTGACAAACTGTTATTTTTTTCTAACATTGATTTGCATTGATTGATCTGTCTTCAATCTGTTTCCGCAAAGTACCGGGCTGAAATACTTTACCAAAATACTTTACTTGCAGGATTTTAAGCCATCCATTATATACAGTTTTACGGTTTAGTTTTGAATTTGAATCAAAAGAGAAACATGTCTGACTTGTTTGTAAAAATCCTGCCAATTATTATCCATTTCCTGTAAACAGAAATCAATAAATGGTTTCCTGAACATGTGAACCAGTGCTCCCATAAGCATCTGCTGTTGCATGCTGGGGAACATCTTCTCCTTCCCCCTCAGCACGAAGCAGATCAGCTGTTTTCTCCACACGCTACATGGCATGCCAGCAACTAGTCTGTCACAGTAATTACCTCGCTTGTTGCTAGGCTACAACACCTAACATCCTTTTTGTGTGTTTGAGTGTGGGTATCTGTGAATGTACTATGAGACAGAGAAAGAGAGAGAGGGAGAGAAAGAGTGAGATTGAGAGAGAGAGAGAGAGAGAGAGAGAAAGAAAGAAAGAAAGAAAGAAAGAAAGAAAGAAAGAAAGAAAGAAAGATAGAAAGGAAACGCCAGGGTGGAGACAGGGGAGGGAAAACAAATCACTGGAGATATGTAACACAGTTGCTGAGACCTGACTGTGGGAAATGCGCCGTTACACTCTGGCCAAAGTTTCACCAAATCAAATAAACAACACCAGGAGAGAAAGTCTGAATTTCTGACCCTGATATCTCTGTCTGCACGATGGAACACCGATATGGTGTTGGGAGCACTTCGCAGTCCATTTGTATTCATCAGTTTTCACTGAGAGGTACAGTAAGGGGGGACATGTCCAAAACAATAATGACAAGCCCAGGTGATGATTATGGTGTATCAGAGTCCAGCAGGAGAGAAAACAGCACTGACCTATTGTTTCAGAGCAGGCATACTAATGTATTTCTGTCACAGTAATTACAGCAGCTTGTTGCTAAGCTACAGGAGCCTTCTGCCTTGTGCAGTGTATGTGTATCTTTGAAAGACTGAGAGCACAAAAATTTGTGTGCGGTGGGGAAAGAGTGTGAATTAGATATTATAAGTATTCAAATGGATGATACGCTTCCCAATGGCGATAACAGTTCATGGAATCCATACCAAATTTGAATTGTAGCTTTGCATAGTCTTGTGTACTCTACCCATCTATTCATACTCAGAGAAATCATTATTTCTCTACTATTCATTTTTTTTAAAAACATATCTCTTGCTGAGCTCTCTCTCTTTATGTTCAAGACATTATGTATGAACCATTTCATGCAACAATCTGCTACAGAAGCACTACCATGCTGAATAATTAATTACGTGAAAAGACTAGGCAGATAGTTCAGTCTTATTTGGGTGGTTTAGACTGAGGTTACAATTGGTCTATGCTCTGTATTGTAAATACTGCCCCGGAGTGATCTTGAAAGCAAATTATGCACTGTCATGACATCTCCATTCTTCCCCCTACACTGTTTATAAATGTCATAATCACAAATGGCCTGCTCTAGATCCTGCTGCATCATTAGAATAGTATTTGCCCCACCCAATGTATTTTGACAAATATCTCAAATAGTGTCACCGACCGACACTCTTGATCGTTCTTGTGTGAACGTAATGCCTTTGGAAACGTGATTTTGATACCTTGTTTTTCCTGATCAGTATTTGGGCAACAAAGGTGTCAAGGATCAGAACCACCTTCGGAAACCATTTCCTCTTCAGAACAACAACAATTCCTGTAGTAGGACTGTATATAAATTTATATGATCTGCTTCTTAACCACACTAGTATGCGTACTTAATCATCACATATTTGCATCACCCACATTCCTCAATTCACCCCAGCAGATGTCACACTTATGTCATCTACTTCAATGTTAAGAATGTTACTGACTAAATGTACGTTCATTAGGACTGTTTGCAAGAACCAGGATAAAGAATGGCCGTAGTCTAATCAGAGTTGTAGGGCTAACTCCAGATAAAAGGCTCCGAACATTTGCACGGGTTTAGGTATTATCTCAGGGCAACAGGTAAGAGAAAGTAAGCTTTTCCTGAGTGCTATGTGAAAGCAGCATTCATTAACCTACAGTTAATACAAAGAAAAGCCCAACTTCATATGTGCAATAAACGCAAGAATGTTTAAAGTATTTAACAATGGCTGTAAATCCAGAATATTCTCTGTGCAAAGTTCACAGGAAAAGGCATATCTTTTTAGCAGACAGAGTACATAATAATAGTAGTAGTAATGGCAGTAATGCTAATATTCATAGCAGAAGTGAAAAGAATGTGGCATTCCAAATTATGTCTATTTTGATTCCAGTTTGCTGACTGATTAGTTTGAATGCTTATTATTCTATGAGGATATCAGCTCAAAGAGACAAAACATGAAAAAAAAAATGATAATGAGTGAGAATATGGGAGGGATTAACCTTTTTGTGTGATGGCATGAATTATACCGCTTGGTTGACGGGCCATCACTCCAACAGTTCAGTGACTGACCACTAGGAACTTAAAAAAAAAAAAGATTAAGAGAACAAGAGACAGTGCAACATATGACCACTTACTAAGTATTTAGTTCATTAAACTAACTTACTGATTGTAATTTAACTGACAGAACTGATCTTAATCGTTGTATTGTTTTCATTATCTCATTTAGAACTAATTAGCCATTACTGGGGTCTTCCTTTCCCTGCTCAATATGCATTTGTACGCTCAGGTCTTGAGAGCTGTAATTCCAACCCGCGGATATTGTATTAACATGGTGGGGGTCTTCGTAGGCTATAATAACGGGAGGGGCCTCGTAAAACGGGAGTTGGTTGGGGGTAGACAGGGCCGTGCCACAGTCAAGAACTGGATAGCAACAGCAGAGTACCGTTACCGCGGTCTCGGTGGGAGGAGGCGACGCGGTGTTCACCAACCAAAAAAGCTTGATACGTTAAGACTCTCCACCTATCGTTCGGATACAGTTGAAAACAAAGAGAAGTACAAATCAGCACGTGTCGTGATAACTGCTGCTTTTTATCTTAGGCTGTAGGCTATTTCCATTTGAGCAAATGGAGCGCATGATAGGCGACACTACTCTAAAACATTTATCATTTGACAAAAGCATTGTCCGCCTATACCCCTGACATTGTCCAAACTGCCACTGATGGGCAGTCTTTGAATACATGAAAAGTGAGTGGGGGCGAAAATGATTTATCACTGAAAGCTGATGACGTGACCCCAACAGCCAATGCCCATGCGTCTAATACGCGAGAGTGCTAATGACCTGTATCTAGACCATCAAAATGCATAAGCTTCGGAAAGGGCCGTCTTGATAAGATTTGACAATAACGCCTACTTTGATATGTAGAGTGAAATATGCTTTTCTTTAGGAACAAAGACCCCGAATCTATAAATACCACACTAAAACTCCATATTTTGTTTGCGTGCTTGTGTGTCTACGTGCTTGTGTGTGTGGGTGAACATTTGTACAATAAGAAGAAGATGTAACAGGCCTGCATTTACAGATCAGTATAAGGGATATATAGGATGCGTCATGTGCTAGTAAAGATAATAGGGGTTGTATTTGTTGTTGTTATTTTAAAATGATCAGTGATCAGTTTGGCATGGATGATTCTCTACTAGCAAAATGCATAATTATGACAGGTTCACAGTGAAGACAAATATTCGTGAGCTGTCTTAGAATGGCATAAAAATGCGATTGAGCATCTTACCTAGAATTCTAAGGCTTGTCCTCGAGACAATGGCTCTAGATTCTGTTGTAGGCCTAGAAGAGAGCTTGTTGCAGTTTGCAAAAAAAGAAGACAAATAACAAAGAAAAAAACATATTTTGTCTAAATCGCAACCTTGAGTCCGTAAATCAAACATGAACCCAAAATGTAATCCAGAATGAACCTCGACGTCTTTGTAAATAACAGGGAATAGAAAATAAATAAATTAATTAATACTGGGAACGGTCACGTCTGTAGAAAAAATAAACCAAATCATGCTTCAGTGTGAAGGCTTCTGTCGAACTGTTTCCCTCAAATTATGCCAGCTGCAGATATCTTATGTAAACACGGGTTTTAAAAAACAAAAAATATCGTTTCCTCTTTTTTCGTGTGCATGTCATGTCTTCGGGTTTTCCATAAAGCTAACCCAAGATTCAGCAATATATTCCCATCACACAGTGTCAGAATAAAATCAATAAACAATCTCAAACAAAATAAGTCAAATTATTCTCAGTTTTTAGTAAGTATGGAATCCTGAGTGACAGCGACCTTAACATATTTCGATTTCTTTTTGTAAATAAGGATTGGCATTCGCTATTACGCTACAACAAGACGCAGGCTTCGAATCTTCATTTTCTTGTTGAAATCTCGACCATAGCCTAAGAAGCTTTCCCCTGCCAAAACGAAACCCACATCTTATCATCGATATTGTTTAATCCTTTTGATGTATCAAGCATCATTCTTCGGTACATCCAGCAGTGTGAGCACTGACCGATCACAGAGTACAGTCATCCTGTGTGAGGATATGTACATAGGGCATGAAGGCGCCCTATATATTTAAAATGTATACGCCTGCTTCGAGCTTTGATGTAAAAGGAGAAAAGATTCACTCTTCATGAAAATAAGCCTCGATTGTTTGCTCGGGAGAATGCCATGTCCCTCGGTGTCCTGAATTCTTTACTGAATTAAGGTTGAAAACGAAAAAAACTAAAAAAAATAACCAAAATGAAATGGCTCTTTAGCGTGGTGAATTGGAAACAGCGGCTTTGGTCCCTGCGTTCAGCCTTATTTATTCTTCGGCTCTTTTCGTAAACGACTAAGCGAGACTCGGAATCATTCGGTGTAGTGCTCGTAATGCCGCTCGGTATGTATGCTGCATTTTACTCAACTTCACATGCGCGCGTTCTGTACAAACTTATGGCAGCCTAGCCTATATTTATATAACCAATAATATATAATCCATTATACTGTGATATTATGATACTATATTTTTTTCAGAAAATAATTATTTTAAAAGATTTGCATGCACAAAAGCGTTTAGTCATGTACAATAAGCACAGCCAACACTTCTGAAAAGTTAACTTTGTAGTTACACTCTTGCTGAATCGTTCAGTTATTTAGAGAACTATTATCAGTCAATCAGTCAATCAATCTATCTATCTATCTATCTATCTATCTATCTATCTATCTATCTATCTATCTATCTGTCTGTCTGTCTGTCTGTCTGTCTGTCTGTCTGTCTGTCTGTCTGTCTGTCTATCTATCTATCTATCTATCTATCTATCTATCAAACAATATATATGTTTGTAATTAATATAGTGAAATGGTATTATGGTTTGTATTCAAGGAAAGTCCAGAGTTTTTATGGAACTTTTTTCCCCTGCAGGATAGAAACATAATACCCTAGACCCTCCTGGTGATTTTTTGATTGAAACAGAGAGTGTTATAAGCCAGCTCACCTAGTAGGGCTTCGGTGTAGAAGCATTTAGTCTCTGTGTAAATTCCTGGTAAAAAGGTGTTTTGTCTCTGCTTGACACAGCTCTCTAGCGCCTGCCCTCTTGCCTGCCACAACAGCTGTCCGAACCACTGGAAGCCGCATGAACAGATGGCTTCTCCTGACAAAAGGAAAAGGATACAGAAGAGCTGAGGACACAGAAACCCTCACTTGAATGGATATAGCACAAGTTGCATCTTTTCTGGAAATAATCATTTAAGATGGGGGTTTGTGCACAAATTGATCTAGCTTTTGAAAAAAAAAAAGCATCATGTTGTTAAGAAGCTTTGAAGTACTGAAAAGTCATGCCAGGAATTGCCCAAATTCCCATATCATTCAAAAACCATTCTATGTCCACAACAGTCTATCGTATTGCTCTGTATGGTTATTTAAATATAATTTAAAAGACGTGTAAGGAGCGTGAATTAGCTTAGGTCTCATTAGAACATATATGATTGCCATTTTCTGTTCTCTTAACAACATAAGTGTGATCTACACTGAAGCATATATATTCCACACCTTTTCTCTGCTGCGCTCATGTAACACAGAGCTTAGGTTTGTGTCACCTCACTTCAGCACACCTTTACCTCATTAGTGCTACCAAGAAATTTTTAGCATTTCTCAGGCCTAATCAAGCTGGCTGACCCCAACTGGGCATGATATCCTCTGACTCTCTAATACTGCTCTCTAGTGGCAAAGAAGAAGCATGGAGGTTTACCATGTGTGATACTTTGACAAAGGTGATAGAGAAGTGCCTTCTAGTGACAAGGGCATCCATTGTTTAAGGTCTTTGATTATGACGCTTTATTGAGTTCCCCACTCAATAAAGATAATGTTGTCACTTATGTTACTTACAATAATCCACAAATTAGGACAGCAGGGTAAACCACACTGAATTGTCTTTAAATGAAATTTCCATTTGAATGAACTTTTTTCTTTTTCTTTTTGCTGTTTATTAGAGATGTGTATTTTAACATGGTGTCTGATTATTTGAATAAACCCAACTATAAAATGACATCTTGACATTACTATTTATATATTGTGTATATGATAGGTTGTTTACATACCAATAAGTATTTCATCTGTTTGTTTATTTCTGAAAACTCTTTAGTTTTTTGGGGTTTTTTTAAAAATGTGAAATACATGAAACTGTTGAGCCAAGCATATCTGACAAAACATGACTGTCAGAAAGGGGGAGTGTTTCACAAAGGAAATCAAAATGCTTAACTAAAGAACTTGTGGGGCATTGTGGTATTCTTTAGACATTTTGCCAACCACAAAAATAAGACATCTTCACAAAACGTACCGTCAACATGAGAACACAGCATCATTTAGCAACTTAGGACAGCCCCAATATGTAAATTTTTCAATACATTTGGTTACGCTTCCTTTTATGTTACTTATTATGTAGTGCCCATAACTGTAAACACAGGTGACAAAGGCGCGACTGAATTAAAGGAAAAAAACAAACCCATTGCTCTTAGATTTTTGTTTGTTTACTCCCAAAAGGTTAAATAGCCAACCAAATGGAATAAGAATTGTGACTTTCATTCAAAAGCTATGAGGCTCCTTTAATATGATGCATCCAATTTAGCAAGTTTCTTGCTGCATAGAAGTTTGTGATGTATATAAAAATGTAGCGTTTTGGATTATGAGAATGCTCTCAATCAAGAAAAGAGTATAATAAGGTTGATCTTTGGTTCTAAATGTCTATCAAAACTACAGTCAAAGTCACAGTTTCATTCGCAATGAATAACGGTTGATTTTGAACAAAGCTTTTCTTACTTATTTGAAACTGATCCGCCCTTTACTATACTGTTATAAAATCTGAACACAAAACTGTGGATCATCAAGTTTCAGTGACAATTTAGATTTTAGAACCTGAAAGGAATTTTATAGTACGTGCCCACAAAGAGAAATACTGACTCATAGAAATATGATTCAAATTTGTGATGAATCACAAAGGTAAACGGGAGCAAATGATTAAGTTCAGGTATAATTATTCATTTTGGTTGTAGACAGTGGGTAATATGATGTTGTGATGCATGGGTAAAAGTATGTAAAATGTAAAGATTTTAAGATTGCGTGAGTGTTTTGACATACGTACTACATCAACAAACATGTTCTGAGGTTTCTCTCTGGACCAGAATATTGAGGTCTCCCTGTGCACTGCATTTTAATTTTAATACCTGCTATGGAACATCTAACTCAACTCACCGATGTCCCTGATGATTAATTGATACGGCAAATCAGGTGAATTATCCCTTGACTAGTCTCTGCTGCAAGACAGCATTACCATGAGTGTGGAGGTACTGTGCCACGCAAAAGAGGCTTAATATGGGCATGACTAAATGAGTCCCAAAGAAATTAACTGGGGGAGACTGTTCTCAGATGTCAAATTCATAATTAAAGACATACCTCCAAACACTAAGGAGGCCTCAGTGCCTTCAAAACCAAGTTTGAAGCGTTGACACAAACACTTGAAGTGAGCCAGAATGAGTTTAACTCTGACAAATTATTGCATTGTAGTCATCTGTTTACAGATCCAATGTAATTCGCCATTTCTGTTCTAATAGGGAAAGAATTAGCAATGTGTTTCAAGCTTTGTTTTCCAAAAATCACCCACAAATTATTCAGTTATGCTGCATGAAATGACAACATGATAGATGTTGTCAGTGATGAAATATTTATACTTAATACTTGTGACAGGTGTTGCATATACCTAACCACTATAAGATCAACGTCAGTATAACTCTTCACTCGCAGCAAGACCTTACACTTGCTTTTTACATACAAGCACACCGATTTAACCAGAGTGTCTGAAACGTGCTGAATGCTATTTCATTGTTGCACCATGCAGAACTAATTCTGAGCTCAGCATATCAGTCATTTCAGTCTTTAATTATCTTTCATCAGATGTTATCATTTCGTAGGGGACAATCAAAAAATTGTTGCGTGTAACTTTGACGTAAGAAATAACAATCACACAGCGAAAAGACTTGATAGCAGTGCTTTGGTGGTTTAGTATGATCTGTCACTCTGATTATGCATCATCATATTATCGTTGTCTAGTCCTGGACAGCACCGTTTTATCATGTAACAGGGCTGTGTGTAGAATGTTTTCAGTAACCTTTGGCTTCAATCATTCTTTCAGTCTTTTTATTTTTTGATGACACAGAAAGTTTTCATGGTATAAGTAAAGCTTGCTTATATTTTGTGCAAGACATCCGGAATATCTTCCGTGGTGTGGCTTGAAATTATCAGGTGAGTCCTGAACTCATAGGTAAACTCAAGGAATTTTTTCGAATTTCGTCTTAGATGAGTGTTAGCTGTTTTACCACATAAATGCTTGGAAACATGATGTTGTAGCTGAGAAAACAATATAGCCACTGGTTTTTAATGAAATGTACATATATTTCATATATTTATATATATTCTCTGGACTAAGTAGTTAAGATGACTGAGAGAAAAGATGGCATGTTGATGTAAAAAAATTAGCCATCAATCTGCAGCATATCCTGACAGTTTTGACATAACTTGTTTGGACTATTTTATGACAATGTAATTAATCTGAAATAATACCAGACAAAAAATGTCATGCCACTACATCTGTCATCTCTGCAGTAACATACTTTGCATTATCTGACATACTCCTGTAAAGAAAAAAACACTTTTATGGGCGAAAGTTGGTTATCACAGGTCCTGTAGTCCATATTGCTATTCATAATGCAGGACAAGGTGTCATGCACTGTTGATAAGTCTTTGTCAAATTTTTTTGACCATATGAAATATAGCACAAATATAGATATAAGCACTTATAATGAAACGCTAATCTCATTCATGTTGTTCTTATAGGTTTTTTGTTTCTCAGATTTTTTTATTTACAGTGGAATTAGACACTGTTATACATTAAATTGTACAAATTATTATTTATCTTTTTTTTTTTTTTTATCTTAAACATAAAATAGTACAATTTTTGAGATAAGCTCTGGTATACACTTTCTCATGAGGGGCAACATGCAGTCTCTTATAAATGTTTATTTTTATTGTTTCATAATTAAAAACAAACTTCATGCATTCAAGACACACCGTAAATCTGGCAAGAGCATTGATCTAATTTAATGAATTTCCTTTAAATTCCCCTTTTAACTGATAACCTAACAAGCTGCAAGGTTTTCTCCCGATCGTGTTGCAGAGAGCTGTCGCATAAGCAGGGGTCTTGATGTTCAAACCATACGTTCACTTACCGCCAAACCACAGCAGAACACCATACACTTGAGGAGTTACAACTCTTCAATTCTGCTTGTTTACAACAAGAATGAGAATACATACTGATACCGCAACACTAAAGACTCCTATCAAGTCACTGCAACTCTCCCTATTTCAGACTTTTACTTTTTTTTTTTCTTTTCATTTTTCCAATCAGATTTGAAACATCTCATCCTCTTTTCATATTTCAGCCAGAGAAACACAGGAAGAGTACAGGATATACAACGAAAGCAAGGTAGGTAAAGAAAGCTTTGTCTATCTGAACTCTTTATTTCTCGCTGCTGTTCTCCATTTATTTACAATGACTTTTGTTAGATTACGGAAAAGTAAACATAAAGGGAAATGCTGTATCAGAATGAAAAATTCAAATGTATTTCTTTAGAGCATTCATGTTAAGACGTCGGTGGTTAGACTAAAAAATATATGATAATCAATTCCACAGCGAACAGTATTGTCAGTTGTAAATACAGGTCATCTTAATCTGTGACAACTCTGGCTCCTTTCCCGTTCTTAACATTTTGTCTCTTTTTTTCGTGATGCGTCATGATGCACAAACCTGACTTTGCTTGCTTGGATAATTCTGCTTTTTTTCTCAGGCACAAATACAAACAAAAAGTCTTCTCAGAAGTACAGATAAACTAATTTTTGCATCTCTAAACTCTGGTTAGGAAACAAAAAAAAAAAAAACACACTCAAATTTATCTCTGAACATTATATTATGCAATGTATAATTTTGTTTAACTGAGAATAAAGCAACCGCAGATGATCACATATTCTCTTGCCTAAACCAAATCTACCATGGGTTTAAGATAGTGAAACATTGCATTTCACTTAAGCATTATTTCAGTGAACCATTTTCAGCAGTTCCAGCTTCTTCAGAAAGTGTATGTGGGTTTTTTGATGAAAAGGTGTACATGGAGGGAATGAGTCAGACAGGCTGAAGATTATTTTACCTTGGAAGTTATGTGATAAAATACAAGAGTATTCTGGATAAATACACCACAAGTTTGCACTCAAAAACAATTTTTTAGTACGGAGAGATATTTGCTTGAGATTGTATGCATTGTTTTGGGTAATAAGTTGTAAAAATGAATCAGGACATTGAGTCAGGGTATGTTGAGTTTCACTGTCTCTGTGATATGCCCACACTTGACTGATATTGTGTGACGATCATTAGTAATACTGAAACATTCCTTAATATGAATAAAAGAAAAAATATGTTTTATAGTGTGAGTAATTTTCCACCATTGAGAATCATGTAGTCGAAACCGGAAAATGTTACACGAGTCACTTTTTTAAGGAACATTTATCAATATTGTAATGATTCAGTGTAGTAGTCTATGCTGTAGGATCATTTTACTTGCTGGGAATGTATCACCCTTAAAATAGAATCCATGTGAAGTTACTGTATTGTTATTGTTTAATAATAATCTGGTATATAAACCAACACTTAAAAATTTCCGTATACCAATTTTCAAAAATAAAATACTTCATATAAGACAAAAACTCATGTGTGTGGCAGAGCAAATCTGGTACAGAATCTGCTCTGTTTGAATTTGCAATATATCATGATTTGTGCACACATAATTGCAGCTACAACATTTTGTTGTTCTTTGTATGGATCTCAGGTCAAAGGCTTGTTTGCATGTGAGACAACAGCATTATCGTCAACCACAAAAACTCTTTTGTTTTCTTTTTCTCAAGCCATATCCCCCTTCCTGTTCCTGGGTTGCTTTGTTTTGTGCATGTTTTTGCAAATGCAAAATGTGTGTGAGTGGTGGCTTCCTGTAGGTGAGAGAGGTCAAAACCCTCGTTGAATTTCTCAGTTATCGAGTCTATACTACTGCTAGGCCACTTTTACTGAAACAAAAGCTTGGGTGAAAGTGAATCAAGTGCCCCACGCTGCCCTCGTATTTTTACAGCGGAATTGAAACATTTGCTTGAATTGTAGGTGCCATTGTTGGGTACAGTTTGAGGCGAGCAACTCCAACGGGTTACATGTGCACCGGTGCAGAAACATTGAAGTTCTCATCCCACTCTTGAGTTATTTTTCGTTACCCCATTCTTGATGTCTGATGAGGGAAAAACCCCAAGCGCATGCCTGGCTTTTGTGAGAGTGTGCACAGAATCCTTTGACTTTGCACAGTATCCTCAGACCTTCTTCTCAGCATTTTATCACTTTCACTGCAATCGTAGTTGGAACAAAAGCTGCAGCTGTAGAATGTTCCACCACAAAACGTAGGAAAGGCTGAACCCTGTATTTCAGAACGACGTAAGAAAAGAGTGAACCCTAAAATTCAGTCGACGTATATTTAACGAGGACAAATGTTTCAGCAGTACCCTAATAGGGCGATGTTATGTGTTTAATGTTATTTTTTTGTGTATGTGTGTGTGTGTGTGACTGCGTTAGGGATGCGTGAGTCTGAGAGAGAACGAGTAAGGAGCGGTAATGTAGAAAGTGAACACTGGGAGCCAACGTCTCTGAGAGAAGACAGAGCAGAGAAGCGTCTGCCTCACCTGAGCCTCAACACCATAGCTCAGTCCGCAGGGCACTCGTCGGCTCAGGTACTGTGCGTACCCGTCCGTTTCGGTGGGTGTGTGGGTACGTGTTTGTGGGAAATAAGAGGAAAAAATACTGTTAAAAATCTAATTTCACCCAGTATATTTTCGTATTAGGGTGAATGGAACAATGACTGTTATTTTAATACACAACTATAAATTTAAAATGTTTGAAATGACCGTGTTAAATGTTTGTCTTTCCTTTTATTATTATGAATTATTGCATATAATAAGAACAAATATGCTGCAAACACAGAGCAATCTACTGAGCCAAATCTGTAGAGAGTATATACATTCATTTTAAATACATAAAGTGAAACACATATTTCGCTGTTCTGAATGCACCATGGTCCATATTAATCACAGATATTTCTGAGGATAGAGCTCTTGTTCATGTGAATGGCACTGAGTGACCTGCTCCACTGAATGCACCAAGGGTAATGGGTTAGCAGATTGGCTTTGATATATGTGTTCACCTATTGAGGTTCTGTGAGTTTAAGCAGAAGCTGTGAGTCATTCTAGGCCTCATGGTGAATGAACCACCCTGAGGTCGAATGAGACTATGTAGCAGTGAGAGGCCTGGTTGGTTTGTAATGCGGAGTTCGTGTTGAGGACTGGTTGGTTTGTAATGCGTGTGTTAGTGTTGAGGACTGGTTGGTTTGTGATGCGTGTGTTAGTGTTGAGGACTGGTTGGTTTGTGATGCGTGTGTTAGTGTTGAGGACTGGTTGGTTTGTAAAGCGGTGTTAGTGTTGAGGACTGGTTGGTTTGTAATGCGGTGTTAGTGTTGAGGACTGGTTGGTTTGTAATGCGTGTGTTAATGTTGAGGACTGGTTGGTTTGTAATGCGTGTGTTAGTGTTGAGGACTGGTTGGTTTGTAATGCGTGTGTTAGTGTTGAGGACTGGTTGGTTTGTAAAGCGGTGTTAGTGTTGAGGACTGGTTGGTCTGTAATGCGGTGTTAGTGTTGAGGACTGGTTGGTTTGTAAAGCGGTGTTAGTGTTGAGGACTGGTTGGTTTGTAATGCGTGTGTTAGTGTTGAGGACTGGTTGGTTTGTGATGCGTGTGTTAGTGTTGAGGACTGGTTGGTTTGTAATGCGTGTGTTAATGTTGAGGACTGGTTGGTTTGTGATGCGTGTGTTAGTGTTGAGGACTGGTTGGTTTGTAATGCGTGTGTTAATGTTGAGGACTGGTTGGTTTGTAAAGCGGTGTTAGTGTTGAGGACTGGTTGGTCTGTAAAGCGGTGTTAGTGTTGAGGACTGGTTGGTTTGTAAAGCGGTGTTAGTGTTGAGGACTGGTTGGTTTGTGATGCGTGTGTTAGTTGTGAGGACTGGTTGGTCTGTAAAGCGGTGTCAGTGTTGAGGACTGGTTGGTTTGTAAAGCGGTGTTAGTGTTGAGGACTGGTTGGTTTGTGATGCGTGTGTTAGTGTTGAGGACTGGTTGGTCTGTAAAGCGGTGTTAGTGTTGAGGACTGGTTGGTTTGTAAAGCGGTGTTAGTGTTGTCATCGACAGAGTGCCAGTGCGGGGGTTAGGAGACACTTTCCCCAGATGGTGCCACTGAGCTCACAGCAGCTGATTCAGAGCAGACCGTCAGTCCTACGACCAATCTCCAGATTAGCACAAGGTTTGTACAAATGATACCAAAATACATCGTAATATTAATTTGTAAACTCAGAATAACTCCTTAGATTGAAAAAACATTGATTTACCAGGGACTTGTGGAAAATATCTATATTACACATCTACTACTGTCAAATATCTTCCAGTGTTCTTTTGAAAATGAATGAATATAATGCCCAGAATTTAAATTCCTGGCCCAGAAAGAGCTGGGAATTGGTCGCTCTTGTACTCTTTTATTTTATTTTCATTATATATTTCTATATTTCTTTTGTAAATATTATTGAACAATAACATGTTCTCACATGTTTTTAATTCAAACAACTTTCAATCTAGTTCAAATTCATAAAGCATGATTTCCGATTTATTTATCGGTTTACCAGCATCAGCCAAGCTATTTTACATTCCTGACTGTACATCTGTACCGGTTGGTCCAATTTGTTAGGATGTAAAGAGAGTCATTTTGACCCCTCAACTGTTTATAAAGTGGAGAAAAGAGGAAATGCTACCTATCCAACCAGCCAAAGCCCTGAATATAACAGTCAGCCCAGGAGACTCAGTTTCCTTCAAACCAGGTAAGGGTTTCAGCAGTGCTACTCATGCGGAGTACTGGTTACAACTGAATTATTGCTGTTTCATCAGTGTGGCATGGCTCTTTCTGTCTCCGTCTTGCAGCTCTGCCCAGATAAGGTCAAAGGGCTCAAGCTCTTTGTTCATAAATGGGCGATGTACGTGGCCAGGCTGTGACAGCTGCTTTGAAGAATACCCATATTTTTTGAAGTAAGTCACGTTTTTTGAAGTGAGTCATATTTTTTGAAGTACGGCCTATTTTTTTTGTTTTTTTTTCTAAAGTAAGTCATCATTTTATGCATAGCCTGAGTCTGCATAGAATACTGTGCAAACACATCTTTAACTTACCTGTTTGTCTGTGTTTGATCTGATCATTGATTGTCAGTTTATTGCTTTTTAAATATCATAGACACCTCAATAATGATCATGCATTTGGAGATAAAGCTATTGCCCAGTGGAAGATTCAGCAAGAGCTAGTTCAGCATCTGGAAAATCAGGTTTGGAGACATTTTATTCTCTTCATTCACATGTCCAGAGTGAAGAAAAGTATTGTAAAAGTGATTTTTGAAAATATTGATGGTTAAAAATTGAAGCAGTGAATTTCCTGACCTTGAAATGAAATTGTGGTGAGTGTCAAATCAAAACAAATACATGCTCTAAAATGTTCCTTCTAACATTAATTAGATTAATGTGTGCTGGAATGTGGGTTTTTCAGACCCCATGAATAATGAGCCTAAGCCAGATATCTTGCTTTAAAAAAAAGGAAAGAGAGAAAGAAAGAAAGAAAGAAAGAAAAGAATAAAATATATCTCCATTGCATTTTCAGCTCATTGTAGAGAAAGAGAAACTACAAGCAATGCACCATCACCTCAATCTTCCTGAGCACAGGTCGGTGCATATGGTGAGTGTATTTGTGAAGAAACACGGAACAGTCAGACTTCCATGTTCTTTCTCTCTACCGAATCATTGCCGATCTTTTGGTAAAAACGTGATTTGCTTTGCTGCTAGAGAGCAGTTTCAGACTGGCCAGGCAGACTGTCGGTGAGTGGGCCACTGTCCATGGTAACATATGGAGCTGCAGAGAGTGTCAGTAAAGGACCAGCAGAACTGGGCCAACAGGGTTCTTGGAACACTCCTGTCCCTAACCTGCTGGCAGGTATCACCCACTCTTCACTCTCCACCCATGGTCATCACAGTCACTAACAATAGCGTACACACACGCGCACACACACACACACACACACACACACACACACACACACACATGCACAGAAAAAGAGAGAAAATGAGCCTTTCAGAAATTCAGTTCACTCAGCATGTCCAGCACGGACGAAATTGTAAAAACTGCCCGAGAGCATGATTTTATCGTTTCATCCTTTCAGTAACCTACTTACAGCCACATAGATATATATATAAGACTTTTATTTTGGCCCACAATCAGTTAATCATTTGATCTTCTGTCTGATAGATTTCATCACCGGTTTGGAATATTACAAACACACTAACGTCAGACCTCCGTACACCTACGCCTTCCTGATCAGATGGGTGAGTTTGCAATTTACACTGCTTTACATGACTTATGAAAGCATTTACATTTTTTTTTATGCTCTTCCTAAAAACTGAATGACATCATTTTAAATTTGATTATGTAATATTCTGAAATATTCTTACATGTCCTCCTGTGCCCCGCCGTGTACTCCCAGTCAATACTAGAATCGCCTGACAAGCAGCGTACGCTGAATGAAATCTACAACTGGTTCCAAAGAATGTTCTTCTACTTTCGACACAACACCGCAACATGGAAGGTACTGTGATTACGTAAATCAACTGAACAAACCACTCCAAAGGAAAGTGATTTATTGAAGCGAAAATGACATCTGGAAAATATTTCAGATTTTGTAGCATTATGAATTGTACTATTAGGCTGTTTCATTGAGGTCCCACATTGAGTTGCACTCCACAAGCGCTTGACTTGAATTTCCGTTCTGATGGTGGGTTTCAAATCACATCAGAGTCCTTCACTGACTGTGTCAAATTTGTTATAATATTTTTTTTGCTGTAGTGGTAAGGATTACTTAAGGGTTTAAGAAAACTGATTGCATGTCTTTTTTTAGGGGTACACGGTACCACTGCAACATAAGTTGCCTGTCACTATGAATCATCTCCCTTTATGAAAATATCTAAACGAACCTGTGTTTATTCTGGTCTCATCTTTTATTTCTGTTGAACAAAAGACTACTATTTATATGTTAGTTAGCAAAAAAAAAACAAAAAAAACGGAATCAAAATACATTACTCAGTATTTTAGCTGTATGGCTACTGAAAATAAAACATTGGGTATTTTTAAACCAGAACGCTGTTCGGCACAACCTCAGTCTTCACAAGTGTTTTGTGCGTGTGGAGGGAGGAAAGGGAGCTGTCTGGACGGTGGATGAAGCTGAGTTTCAAAGGAGAAAGGGGCAAAAGTTAAACAGGTGAGAAAATCTCTCTCACGTAACAAGAAATACGTCTGCTGTTGCGTGGAGCGTCTGAGCTGTCTAACACTTCACACTGAGCATTGTGTTTGTTGATAGTTTAAACCGAGACAAATGATTTTTCAGGGACTATTCATCAAAATGGCTGGTGCCGTTCTCCTGTCCTCCACCAAGACCCCCGAGCTATGACGCCGAAAGACCAGTTTCGCTAAGTCCACACAGAGAAACATCTGAGGAACATCAAACTGACATCAGCTAAATTATGGCTTTTTCATAATAATGGATGACAATGATGATGATGATGATTCACAGAATGATGACAGAATTGCTGCCTTTTGACGTCAGCAGGGAATAAGAACTGAATTAACCTTCAATGAAATTTATGTAAGTGTTATATAAGCAATAAAATATGCTTATATTAAGAACTGTTTTGAGGAAGGAGTTTCTGTTATTTGATCTGGTATGTATGTACAAAGCATATTCTTTTGCATGGACTCATATTTTTCCCCTGATGATGTCATGTAGCGCTTTTCAAAGCACATTTTTACCAAAACTGAGATACACTGGGACAATACAAATGTTGAGTAGTCCAATAAATCTCTTATTTTTTTATATATTTTTATTATATGTTGTTGTTTTTTATTGTGATAAGTTGATTTTTTGCTATGTATTCTTCACTATGTTGACAATGTTTAATGTGTATGTGTATATACGTGGCTGTAATGCAAATGATACATTTCCTGAATGGCTGAGAACTGTTCAGTCAATTTAAGCTATTAATCATAAGATTTAGTTATAAGCTTTCCTGACAATTTGTGATGATTGTATGCAACAGAAAAAAAAAATGGATAAACTTGTAATAAACACAAAAATTTGATATAAACAGGCTTCTATTTGAACAGTTTAGTAGGTCAGCAGAGCTGTTTGTGAAATGAAAGCATTTTATGACACAAAATGTTGTTCCAGTTGTGCACCTGCCACAGGCAAAGTCATTGTTAGAGTCCCCCTTCTGTCTCAAACGCAGTGTGAAGCCTGTGAAATGTAGTGTAAAAACACAGAGATGGGGTGAACCGTCAATACATGCTGCCACAAGAGGGCGATAGAGTGCAACAGTATGTTGTTCATGGGTGTGGTATCCTCCATCCAAAGCCTCTCACCATTTCAGCGAGTACAATGGGAGAAAAAAAAAGAAGAAAAAAAAAGACATACCGAAAACAAAATGATGGACAAAACATCATCTATTTCTTCACACGTTATGGCATTTAACTTTATAATCAGGAGTAAATGTTTGTCTGATCACAAACAGGTCCATCAGCGGTCTTGAGAACGATTTCTTTATTTCAAAACAAGCCACACTTTCAAGTAATGTGCTTAGAATATGTCTCATATGATATTAAATACCAATAATAGTCACTACACTACAAACGATAACAATAGTAGCAATAATAATATTAACAATCTTATTTGTTTTGTGACCCCAAACCCCCCACCACCACCACGACCACCTCACCCCACCCCCCCTTCCACACACACTCCCACCATAACTCCCTTATATGTCACAATCAGCGGGTGAAATAGAAATGAGTCCCCCCCCCCGCCCCCCCGCACCCCCACAGTTGTCTGTTTTGTCTGCCAGTATGGATAAAATGCTCACATACAACATGAGTCTTTTGTACTGGCAGAATCATTGTCAGTCCTCTGACTCTTGTTAATAGAGCCATTTCTGTCTCCAGCGCACACACTTTCCCATGATATAGACCACAGAGTGTTTTGAATAACAATACAATGCACCCCATAAAACAACCAAGCAGCTATTTAGTTGTTAAGGACAATAGTCAAGGTTTTAAGGACTGTAGCAGAGAGTGCTGTTAATGGATGAATGTCTAACCATGTTGTGTTTGGTTAGTTGCACTGAAAGTGATGGGAATATGTGTGTGTGTGTGTGTATGTGCGTGTGTTTGTGTGTTTGTGTATTTGTGTGTGTGTGGGGGGGGTGGGGGGGGGGGTGGAAGAATTGTACTCTCACAACAGAATCAAGGTCATTTCAATTTGTAAACAAGTATTTTTTCTCTCTCTCTCTCTGTCTCTCTCTCTCTGTCTCTCTCTCTCTTTTTAACCATGCAGCATATAGTTAGTAAATACGATATATCTTGAAAACCTGTTTTTCACTGGAACACAGCAACGTTTGATCTAGCCTTGAACATTGCTAATGTGCCGTACAATAACATGGAGCAGGCTTTTCGCCTGAGGCTCAGGGTTGTGCTGGACCTCAATTATGCTGCTTGGCTGTGGAACATTTCCTCTGGAGAATATAGTGCATTATACATGCCTCTGGACAACCTCACGCTTCCCGTCAGCTCCGGCTCAACCTGTCAGGTGCTTATTACTCATGCTTCCTCCTGTGTCGACACTGGCCAACAAACAGGTGTCTCTGGCATAAAATATCCCTTTTTTTTTAAAGTTTGCTGCATTTTCATTATCTGCATACAGCTCGGAGATACAACGGAAAGTGTGGATGGTTATTACCTTAGGGGCTTTCTCTGGTTTTTTTTTTTCTCTTTTTTTTTATAGCCGGGGAAAGCATGTCCTGTGAATGGACAATCCGTGTTTTACAGTCGAGACCCTCTGCCCTAATGACAGGGTCTGTCTGAACGCTGTCTATGGTGGAAAGTGGGTTATGTTGTGTGCAAAAGTTCCAGGTTTTAGAATTGCAACGCAATGTCTTGTAATTTTGAATATTACATGACTGCGGAGGAGTTGTTCCTTAGTGAGGAATCTAATCTGTATGTCCCGGTGAAGACTCCGACCAAGTGAAAAATATTTTTAATGAGCACTATAAATCACTTCACATGATGCAATGCATCAGTTGACATTCTATATCTGTTTATTGGGTGGAGAGGAGCCGGTAGAAGGATTTCATTAGTAATCTGATTGGTAACTGAATTTTGTTTCGCAACATTCCTGTCTCTCCGTTTTAGTGGGGAGAAATAAATGCTAGAGAGTGAAGCTCTAGATCCTGTTTTCAGAGCTGTAAAATGACAGGCTCTCATCTGGTGCTGACACTTTCACATCAACAAGCCTAGCGAGCTCTTTCCGAAAAAGCGCCGGAGGCGAAGGATTTCTGACAGGTCGAGACAGAGAATAGAGAACAGTTGAAATGACAATCTCTACCCCCCCCCCCCCCCAAAAAAATCCCCTGATTTCACTTCACAGCTAAAGTACAAGAAATATTCCCCAAACTAGATCTGTCCAGAGTAGCCCATTATACCCTGTTTAGCTAGAGCAGACAGAGAGCTGCACACATTGTTAACAGACCAGGGAGTGCAACACTTGAACATTTCATTTGATATTTTTCTGGGAAAAAAAAAAAAATTAATGGAGGTGTTCCAAAAGGACCCTCCCAGTTGTGATGCTTCGTTGAGTCTCACAAATATTTGGCATTTGTCGAGACTTCCAAGAGCTTGTTTCTCCTTACAAAAGGCCGTTAATTGGATGGGAAGGATAAACTGTTTTCAGTCTGTTTGATTCCTAACAACATTCAAATATGTCTTTTATAAAAGTAGGAATGCTTTGCTAAGTGATTTTATCCTTGAGTTTTGTTTTTTTTTTTTTTTTCTGTGGAAGGCCCCTAGTTTGACCTGTAAATCAGCAGGGGTCCTTTTTCCCCATACTCAGCAGGACGCTGCCCGAAACAGTTGCGGTTGTCTGAGAGCTTTCAGTGCTTGTCCATCTTGCGGTGTTTTGAGGGGGATTACAAAGCTAAAGGGTAAGCTTAACCCAGGGCCTGTCTGTCTAAGCCGTTCCCCTTAGACCCTGCACAATAACAACGCACACCCAAGCAACAGAGAACAAAACACAACGCCATCACATCATTATTGCATAACAGGTTTTTATTGTTTCAGTTTTTAGACTTTTAATGAGGACGATCGTTTTATATTCTGTGGGTTTTTTTTTTTAAATTATTATTAATTTGTTACTTCAATGAAAGAAAAAAATACAGTAGGAGCTAAGACAAGGGATGAAGACTTCAACGTTTGGATATTAGTTTTTCCATTTCACTGTGTTCTCTGCGTCCAAAGCAAGTAATCTTGTTTATCAATTAATCCATACATGTGTAGATTCATATAGTGCTTATTTTAATCCTGGATGTTAAATCAAAATGGCATGGCAAAGACTGTTCTAGAAAAGCCAGAAGCACTTTTCTTTGTGGGACTGTGCTATGCTGTGCTTCTTCTCCCTTATCCTAAACGTAAGCTAGGTTTGGGGTTGGTGCATCTCCATTGCAAAGTAGACAGTCTGGTTATGTATGGGTTCCCACTTACCTTGATCTCGTCAGACATGTTGGCTTTGACAGACTGAAAGTGTAGCTTCCTAGACAGACAGATAAAAGGAAGCTGGTTTCCATTTCAGTGAGAGAGACTCTCTCACTGGAGGGCATGACAGCCCTTGATGAATCCTGACAGCTCAGGACTTTCCAGAACTTTCATGTCATGATACTGGAGTCAAATAGCTGCAGGATAGATGGATTTCCCATTCTCCACTGCCTAATGAGTTCTCAAAGATCAACACTAAAAGTCAAGGCAAGAACCCAGTCAGCAATATAATATATACATTACATTTTGAAACATACCCACATCTTTAATATTTGTTTTTATAAAGCCTGAACATGCCAAAAGCATCACAAACAGAATACCAGTAGCTAATATCATGCACAATCAATCTCAAACAAATGCATACACACACACACACAGGCACACAGATGCACACACACAGACACACACACAGACACACACACACGAACAAAGACAGGGGCACTGGGGGTTGAGGGATTCGGTGGGATGGTGGTGGATTTAATGCTGTTTGTGCGCTGGTTTGAAATTACCATTACAGGCGCAGACATGTTGTACTTAATTCTGGTCCAAGAGGCTCCAATAGGCCTTAATGTGGCAGAATGCTGTTTCCGTTCATGAGATTTTAAATGAGACAGCTTTGTAAGACATGAGATCATGATACCCGCAGCACTCTTTAAACAATTTTACATGCATGAAAACATGCATTCATGCACAAGCACGCACAACAAAATGCACCACACAGTCAAATAGCACACACACACACACACACACACACACACACACACACGCACACACACGCACACACTCACACGCATGCATACAAAGATGGAGAGAGGGAGGGACTGAGGTAGAAAGGGAGAGAGAGATTAGAATAAAGAAGAAGAAGATGAATAGCTGGATAATTAGCCTCATCTCCTTGGATCTGACAGAAATATGCAGTCTAGATGGATGAGATCTACGGAAAAGAGCTGCCTACTCCAACCCCCCCATTACCCCCTCAAACCCCTCCCCCAGTCGCTTGTCCCTCTCCTTCTCCCTTGTCCCACCATTCAAACTGGAGAAGGTCAGAGCATCTTACTGGTTAGCTGTCAGCGCCTATTTACAAAACATTGCATTCCAACTTTCTAACGTGAGGTAAAACGTCAAAAATAACTCCAACCCAGACAGATACGAGAGGGGGGAGAAATTATGGACCGTGAAGAAAAGGCAAGTTTTTCAATAAATGGGGAAACATTTCTCCCGGAACCTTACGTGTTTGTTTTGGAGGTTTAAGACATGGACAAATTGGACGAAATGAGTGAACTGATCTCAGGAACAGCTAAACTGATCTTAGAGTCCATTACCAAACGATTTTAGTCAAGGCTATAAATGTGAGGAGATAATGAGCAAATACAGGGATGATAAACATCAGGATATTAAAGATCATGAGCTACGATATAAACAGCAATAAACCCTTAGTGAAATGTTTTAAGCCCTAACAGTCTTTTAATGGAAACACGCTGATGTCTTTGTGTACCACTTTATTCATTACCGCCATCTAGATGAACCTTTGAAAAGCAAGTGGACAACAGAGCATTAAAACGTGCTACACGCAGTATTTGCTCTCTCAGTAAACACGTCCAGATCTTAGCACGAGGTGAGAAATGTGCGAGAGCATTACCAGATACATTTGTTTGGTCATGTTTCCTGCACTTATGTTTCAAAGTGACAGATTTACTCTTTCGTACCAAACAAATGTACCATACAGTCTCTGGAGAGGATACGCAATCAGTACCTTTTTTTTTGCCTTTTTCACTTGCATGGTCTTTGAGGAATTTCACTCAAATTACTGCCTGATGTTCTCGCCGCCTGGTCCCTCTTCTTCTTTTTTTTTTTTCTTTGTCGTCTTCGAAGCAAATGATTTTGCATGTTGTACTTGACTTGGCAGTGGATGTGTTTTCATTTAGGAACATTTATGAAAATAGAGATAAGACGCAGCCAATTTCTGACTCCGTGATAAAGGAAAAAAATAAAGAGCTTATTAGCGCTTGTCTCAAACAATAACAGACCGTATAGGATTTTAAGTCTGTTAGAATTGTTTCTGTCATTTGTTATCATTGCTCTATTGGGGCTTATATCTTATAATTATATGTCAGTTATTAGCCAAACTAAACCCTGTTTATTTGAATTTGGATTTTTTTCACTGTTCTTTGGGTTTTTTTACGTTACAGACTCAGTGAGATAAGTAAAACTGAAACCCAATGTGCAGATATGACTGATAAATTCCGGCCTTGCTGGCTGACTCAGGGAAGCTTTTGCCAGGAAAACAGATAGACACAGGTGGGTCTCATTCACTGTCGTCACCTCCTTCCTCTTCCTCATCTGATATGGGAAATTGTTCATTTCCGTCAAAGAAAGCTGACCCTTCCATGATACTAAGGTGACGCCAACAACACAGCATATGTCTAACTATTACATGACTTGGGTTTTAGATTCATGTTCCTTTTATCCCCTATACTGCATCTCTCAGTTGAATGTTTTCAAAGCAGTTCAGGTACCGCAACTAGTCATTTAATGCAAATAAGAAGATGATTAAAGCATATATTTCAGTTCACGGGTGAACATGTGCTTTTAATTATCTTATACAGGTGACCCACAAATTACGCCCTCTAACAAAGACCCCAGAGTCCCGGAATATATGGATTAAATATACTGTACAGCCTACAAGAGGGACAGATTAATTTTTAGTGGGTGAAATGAGAAAAAGACTCAGTATTGGCAAATATTCAGTCTGGCAATGGATTCTGATTGCACTGACATGCCAAAGATGAAGGTGATATCCATAAATAGGAGTTTTCATTATATATTTTATGATTTGCTTCTCAGTCCAAAGAGAGCTGTGATACAGAGATAAAAAAGAAAAACAATAAAACATTTTTTTTACACAACTAACATTGGCAAACATTCCTGTCACTTATACGAATCTGACAAACATTTATGTCACGTCCATGAATCCAGCTCCACCTTAGGGGACCGCGGTAGCTTTTAAAGCGCAAAACCACGTCAGCATTTGAGTTCACACGGTACTCTAATTACACCGATTTCCCAGACTCTGTAACTATTGTTGGCAAAACCCAGATACTATGAAAGTACTATGCAATAATTGCGTGCGCATACGTACCAGGAAAACCTAGTGCGTGAGACTGCAGAATTCTATTGTTTAACTCACTCTATATAAATATATATATATATATTTTTTGCAAGATATGAGTCATCAGGACAATGCATTTATAGTATACTGTGTCCACATTGTTTCCTCTCAGAGGAAGATGGTAGGTGCCTTTCTGTTCTGCCCATCCATGGACAGTGCCAATGCGTCATATCAAACTGTGTTCAAAGGATATCCTGGTACTACAGTGCCCTGGGTGGGTTTCTCCACTACACCCCTCTGTGACATACTCCATGTTTCCTGCTGTTTTAAGGCAAGCCCCTTTGGCAAACAATTCCAGTGAACAGCACTGAAAAAATAAAAATCTATATCCCCAAAAAAGGTCCAAAAGTTGCACTGAGTAACACCCTGAAAGATTGTTCGCAAGCAGTGAGAACACCTTAGATTGAGAAAAAAAATTTATACTGATTCACCCAGTTGGAAGATTTCAATACACAATGAGTCTAACTCACATAGATACTGGGTGGTCTGCGGTACCAGTGAACCCACTTTCATTGACAAGGGTTGTGTGCAAGCACTTTTGTCAGTGTGTGTGTGTGTGTGTGTGCGTGTGTGTGTGTGTGTGTGTGTGTTTTAAAAAGACTTAGAGAAAAAAGAACTTGGGTTGCGTCATCTTTCTCATTCAACCCTAAAACAAGTCTTTGAGAATCAACTGCCATTCCCTGAAGTCACCCGTCAGTCTTTCTCCTAAACACCATAAATCACACTCATCGGGTGACATGAACGACGGGAGTTACGTGACTGTCACAACAGGTACAACATCCCCCGGAGGAAGTTGCAGCGCGATTCCTGCGTTTGCAGCTTATCGGCAGACAGGGGGTTTACGGCTGGGGGGGGACGGACTTTTGACTGATTGAAGGGCAAAGGGTCCGTGGCTCTTTTTCGAGTGCAGCATGACCTTTGCACAAAAGGCCTAGGCGAAAAAGCGCACTTGTTTTGGGAGTGTGGAGGCACCCAGGAAAGGAATGAGCATGCCTTCATGTGAATGCTGTCTTTAATCCCCCCTCCTGGTCACCCTTGCTCCTCTTGTTGTGTGCCACAGAGACTGGACCTTCAAGAATCCCAGGAATTCTTCGACATTTTTCCCCCTATTCCCTCCAGCGAGCCGCTGAGCACAATTACAAGTAACGTCTCTCTAGGGACATAGACTTTGCGGTCTGGTGTCTCCCTCTCTGTCTATCACATCATCCTTTTCTTATGGTTAATTCTGAATCACATATAAATTGAAATCACATGTACACCCACACACACACACACACAAATGATTCTAAGTGTGGTAATTCTGGTTGTATGAATCCTTGTAGCTCTTTGTTATTTGGTGTTATTTTCTGTCAAATGATATTTTTCAATCCAAGTAAATCTCAAAAAAAGACTAATCTGTATTGTATTTGTTCATCAAAGCCACATGACAACACTTTACACTACACTACGTGATTCCACACTACATTATTATTCTAGAAATCAAGTCCCCCTTTTCAGCAGTCTCCTGAATTCTAATACCATAATTCACTTTTCTTCACATACCATCTGATGGGAGAACAAATATGGTGTTCATTCTGTTCCTATGCAAAGCATCAATACACCATGCAGTTTGCTGGACTGTTTGAACAATTCAGTCACACAGACTTAGCATAATAGGGAGGTCTTGACCTCAAGACCCCCAACCCCCAATAGCCTAGTTGATTCTTTTGCCACTTGGACATTTCATCAGCACTGTTAACCAGCAGTACAGATCTGACGTGAGGACCGGATGAACATTTAAGAGCAAAAGCTCATTCTCTGACTTGCCCACACGACACTTTTAAAGCTCAGTTCCACGGGGATTTTAACCTCTCTACAGTGGAATCAGGCATATGCAGACTGGTGTCATGTAGACACACAATTGATTCATAATGTACACGCCTAACACATGCTGGTTTTCAAATCATGCTTAAAAGTGCATTAGTACAATACTGGGTAAAAAAAAAAAAAAGAGAGAGAGAGAGAGAGAGAGAGAGATTAATCCAGACATATACGTAGACTGAAATTGAAGTACTCAGTGTTGAATTTTAATCTTTTCAAAGCTTAATTTATTTTAACATCCCTGCTCATAGCTGATAAGACTGTAACTGTTGGGTTGTCATTGACTTCTAACAGTCCCTGAGACCTGCTCTAGCTCTGCCTCTTATCAAAGAGAATTAAATATGAAGCTACACCCTTAGCCCAAGTGTTATTGAGCTAAATACTCTCACATTATAAGAAGAGTGCACGGGATACTAAATTAAAAATTGAGTATTAACGATTCTTCCAGTGCTAATGAACGTTCAGTTCAAATTAAATAAGTAAGCAAGGGAATAAAATCTGTCAGAAGTGCTCTCAAAGTGCTGCCCGACCGTCTAAAAGTGAGATTGATGCTTCCAGTCTGGCACGTAGCTAGTTAACTGTGACACGGCTGGCTGGGTTTAACAGAGAGGTAGCAGAAACTGAGGAGAGCGGCGGTGCAGAGAGCGAGGTAAAATACAGCACAGTCAACACCTGCAAGTACTTGACGGGACTCATACAGCAAGAACTGGTTGATCCCATTGTCGATGTAGAGCTGTCCAACCACTTATTTTAAAATGACAGCCATTTAGAGGATATGTAATGGATTTTTAGATCGCGTAATACACAAAGGCTGCAATTTAAGGAAATTTTCATTCCTTGCGTGTGGAAACTTTCTGCGTTATTCAGGGCGAACTGAAAGAGCTGCGACAAATGGACTAAGTTACACATATAGCCCATATCTCTTTTGTTTCTGAGAGTGTTTTGTTTGCGGAAGAAACAATAGGAGAACATTTATGGACAGCTGTGAATAACGCCCCGGAATGTAATATCTACCATTGTGGCAAGTTCGGGAGTTACCTGCCGTAGAAGTAAGTTTTTTTCCTCCTAACTTCACAAGACTGGAAAGAGAGCTTTGTTTACTGTTGTGTACAATATTAATTAGTGTCATGAAGAGTTGCTGACAAACAATTAAAATCGTTATGATACTCAAATTTATGCTCGGTGCTGATAATGATGGTTGTCGCTGCGCTTGTTGCATGTCATTTGATAATAGCCTACCTGTATTTGCATTTGGAGGACATACTGAGGCGAGATACCGTTTTGAACTATTATAATGCTCCTTTCATTTTCTTTTGCATGCGGAGTAGGTAAGACAGTAAGACAAGTAGTATCCTCAACGTTTAAAGGGCGTAGGGAATAGAGAGAACTTCTATGAGTTGTGCGTTTTAAGGATGCAACGAGATCTTAACATCAGCTTTCGTCCTCCACTTCGCACGCACACACGAACTCTCTCTGCAATTCTCAGTTTCCCGTTAAACAAATTCACCAGTTAACTTTTGAAGTCAAAGCGATGAAATTAAATGCATATTATGTGTTTCTCTTTTAGTGGACCTATTCATTATTCATTCACTAGCACTGTTGACGTGGTTATGTATTATGTATGTTCTGTTAAAAGCCTAACTGTTTTGTGACCTATCTGTCTGTGCTCTCATAATGTCAGATGTTTTGTATCGCCATCATTTAATGATTAAAACTGTTATCCAAACACTAGGTCCTAAATTTTACTGAGTTTGAGCTTACGCTAACATTAAATATTGATGCATTGAAGGACTCTTGAAGTCAAACTGACCTTGCAGCTGTCAGGCGAGTAGGCCTGACATGTTCTTTTAACAGAATAGTTTATTGCAGGTCAGACAGACTGGGGAAAACTGCAGTTTTAGACAGTTGCTTAATTTGTGATAGCCTTGAATAAATGTCAGGTTTCGTTAAACATATGTATAACAATGTGTTCCGTTTGAATTGGTTGTGCTACGGTTGGCACGATTTAGAAATGCATTCATCACACCTTATGTTTGATGTTTGATGGAGAACCTCGCGCAGCTTCACCAAGGGATATTTCAAATAATGCAGCGAAAACATGAAAAAGCTCTTAGTGGCTACGCTTTTATGGTTGTTGTGTCGGCTACGTCCTTCACGCTGGGTTAAATATTGAAGGAAATGTTCATAAGGATGACCATCACCTGTAAGACAAAAAAGGTTTAATATTTTCCCTTCTCTTTTCTTGATTGCCTCGCTGTAAGAAAAAAAAAATGAAATCTCAAATGAACTGAGGCCTGAAGCATTCATGTAACCAAATGAATGTAGTTTACACTTTAGGGGAATATATAAAGTGTCGTTCGGGGCTCTCCAACGACAACAAAAACGATTTAAAACTTCGCACTCCGTGAATGAGTGTTCCACACTGCTGTGTGGCTTTCGATATTCTCTAAATTGTGATATGTATCATTTAACAGTAGCACACAAAGCACATATAGCACATTTTAATCCCAGTAACGACAAATCTATGCAATAGAATAAAGGCTGAATATAAATAAAGCATTGTTATGCTGATTTATACAAAATTAAATCAGAATAATATCTCCATCATCACCTTTACAATTTTGAATATAGCATATTGATTTGGACAAATCAATGATTGAAATACTATCTCACTTATATCTCACTTATGCCTATATACTTCCCAACATCCTGTTTTACAACACTGAGATGAGGTCTGTTAAATTGTAAATACTGCGTTGAAAAAAGTACTCTGGCCTAATGTCTGTACATTGACCTCTTAACATGCTAAGCCGTGTTGTCATATCAATGACAGGCCCCCGGGAAAACTGAACCGAACACACAAAGAGAAGCTAGGCTGAGCTTCTAAGCTGGCATGTATGGAGATCTCCATGTGTTGAATATTAGCACAGATTTGAATATGGGCAGGGTGGGGGTATTTGGCAGACAATGCACCCATTGAAAATAAAACAATATTTTGAATCTGTCCCCATTTTTGTTTCTTGATGGGTCTAAACCACCAAGGCTAAGGTTGTGTAGTAATGCTGACCTTTTTGCTTTGTTTTATGCATTTGTGTTAAGATGAAGATAGTTCACATGGAGATATAGGGCACAAACTTTCAAATAAGCGCCCCCCCCCCCTTTATTTTTAAGAGGGAGCAGAGTTAAGACGTTCCATGGTTTAAAAAAAAAAAAAAGAGAAGTTAAACTATTGCATTTCCATTGCTTTCCATAAAATGGGGATACTCCATAGGCGGAAAAAACTCAGGAGAATGAATGCTTGAATTGTCTTCTTGTTTTTATTTCCCTTAACATTTATTTAACTATCCAGATGACATCCACTCAGCATGTTGACAATCTGTTACATGTTTAAGCAAGAGTGTGTTTAATTATAAAAGTATCCATAAATCCTGCACTGTCACACATTTTAATTAGATTATATCATCAAGCTTTCTCATCATAAGTGTTGGCCAAGCTTGAAGATGCATGTAAATCACTTCCACAATATCACTCATTTTTTTTTGCAAAAACTTGCCAGGGGACTGATCCCCAGTGACCGTTCTACTTCATTCTTTTTGAAACGTGTTCCTGTATTCAGCTGAATCCGTTTCAGACTCATCCTGATTTAATCAAGACTTTGGAGCTTAAGTCACAAATATTTTTTCTCTTTTTCTTTTTTTTTTTTTGTTGTTGTTCTGATATTCATTTAGATATTTGCCTGGCTTGTGTTCATCATCACTTCCTATCCACTCTCTCTCTTCCATTTGTCATCAAGATCTTTGAGCCCTCAAGCAGTTGCCAGGCCAACCCCCCCCCTCCCCCCAACCACCTCCACAAATGGAACACGTCTCTTGAGACGGTCGTCATGACAGCTTCAGTGTGGTATTGGGGATGGTGGAGAGAGGGGGGGGTTCAAATTCGGGCCAGTCTGGGCTCAAGAGGTCAAGAGGAGGGGAAAGTGGGTATGAAAGCGATAATTTAGTGATACTGCTGGGTATGGCAGTACGCCACCCTGCCAAACACACGGACCCAGTTCCCATTCTTTATCCAACTGTCACTTTCAAGAGCCCTTTGCTTTTTCACTGGGCCTTAAATCTGTGTTTTTGTCACAGTTTAATGGGAATGTAAAGTGTCTGTATAAATGAGTGTTTAAAAACATTTCAGTTGCTTGTGTTATTTACCTCATTCATTTTGTGATCTAATGGTTCAGTTTCAGGGGAGCATTTTATCTGGTCATTTAAAAAGAGAAAAGACAAAGTGGTCCATTAAAACCACAAAAATATAAACCAAACTCACTTGTTGCATCTCTTGAGTAAAGAAAGAGTACACTTTTTTTTTTTACACTGACATTAACCACCGGCATTGATGTTAGCTCCTGATCAGACCCTATTGCATTCTTTTAGTACTTGATCGATAATCAATATAGCTGGTCACTCTGCACTTGTCCATGTCACCAAAACTTCAAAAGCAGAAGCACCTGACATGACAAGAATGTTCTCTTCCCCCCCCCCCCCCATATACCCCCCCCCCTTTACACTCCCTCCTAATTCTGGTGCTGCTTTTATAGGGAAAGGCACAATACAGGGGCGTCAATGACCGTGGGCAAGGGTAGCTAATCCATGCAGCTGTCCGCCCAGGGGGTATTAAGCCTTCATTCTGAAGATTCTTGGAGCTGTGCCAACCTGCCCTGGTCTCTTTTAGAAGACCACAGAGGGCCACTGACTGTATTCTCTGTACTGTGAGCGTGGAGAATTTTCAAAAACAAATGTAACCATTGGCTTTATGAAGTCATTGGAAAAACACGTGGAAAAGGCATACAGAACGAATCAGAGGACTGAACGTCGATTCTGGGCTGGATCTGAATCCAATCTCACGCCAGACGAAAGTATTTTCATCAATCTCAATACAAACAATACGCTACCAAATTGTATGATTAACATAAGAATTACTTGAAGAATAAGCCAAATAACCACATTTATGTATTATATATCTGTACTAGCAAAAGCAATGATCAAGTTATGATGACTTGAATTTGAGCCATTTGCCAGGTATATCTGAGACATATATTTCACTTTGATGTCTGAATGATTATCATCATGAACTTACTTTCATTTTTATTGGCAAAAGCAAGTATTAATGTAAAATATGACTCATAAACATAACATTTCATCATGAACCTGACCTGACGCTGGAAAACAGCTGTAAGGTATAAATAGCGGAGCCCAAAGTTCAGGGTAATTGCGAAGGAATCCTGTGTTTATGGTGTAAATGAAAAGAGCAAGCTCCATTGAAACAGGTGTTGGAATGTAATGGGAGGGTGAGGAGGGATGAGTGTAGATCTCTCTCTCTCTCTCTCTCTTTCTCTCTCTCTCTCTCTTTTTCCCTCCTCCCTCCTTTGTGAAAATGTTTTCTAAAGCCCCTGTGCTCAATTTATACCATTACAACAGAAGGGAGCCACTTTGAGGGACTGAGCTCTTGAGTGTGGTGGGGGGGGGATTACAAACAGAGAAGGAGAGAGTGGAGCTGGATAGGCCTGAGAAATACCATATGACTGAGGGGTTACCTTTCTGTGGTGCCATAAGAAGTGATCTGGTGTATCCCCGCTCAGAACTACCTGGGTTACAGTGAAAGGAGCGTGGTAGGCTTTGACTTGTCTCAATGCGTGAAGACTTTTTGATCAAGCTTCATCTTGCAGGATGAAAGGCAGATGTCGGCTTACTCGTTTAGCTATGATTAGAAAAAATGACTATGATTAAGCACTGCCCAAAGTTTGAAAGTTAAGGGAACGTGCCAAGTGTAATTTTCAAATCTGAATTGTGAAAACCCAGTTGTTGTTCTTGTTGTGTGTGTGTGTGTGTGTGTGTGTGTGTGTGTGTGTGGTGACAGCACAACCCTTCTGTTGTCATTCGAAGACAGAAATGGTCTTCACCGATGGTAACATCAAAGAGCAGCAGATAAGATGGCAGGGGACTTAGCAAGTGTTTGAAGAGAGGCGCTGAATCCGGTATTTAGGAGTGAAGAAGCTTAGCAGACAACTCCAAAGTTCGGCTCACCGCCTGGCTCAAACGGTGGACCCCAGATATTGGCACAGGGAGTGGCCAACTTGCTCTGATCTTGGATACAAGCCACAATTCCTTCTACTGCTTGACGCACAAAACTCTCTGACATCAGAGAGTTTATATGCATTTGAAAATAACCTCGCACAAAAAACCTTGCCAATGAAATGAACTTTGCAGAACTGACGTACGGTTCAAGCAGAAAGTGCATATTTTTGTCATGACCGCAATTTATATTAGCGAGGTCGCATGAGTCATTCATGAAATCGGTGTTATTTCAAAATAAAGGTCTATAAACATGGTAGGAATCCTAAAGGGACAGATAAAATCTTTTCGTTTTTACTCAGCTGCAGGAATGGCAGGGTGCACTGTGTTTGTGAGCGAGGGCTGCCCGGTCATTGTCAACGGCCCTGACAAAGCTGGCACGTGTAACCTCTTCTATGTACGCAGACATCCTGCCATCTTCATAAGTTTAAAGAGGTGCTGACGTCTGTAGAGCTGGAAAAGGAGAGAGAATGAATGTGAAAAAGTTCAATCAAACATTGGTTGTTTTATTCATATGTCGTATTTAAATCACAGATCATCGTATGTGACGGTGTTAGCTTTCAATCTAATTTACGTTCCAGAAAAATCCTGTTAAACTTTAACCCAGTTATGACTTTTCATACTTAACCTAATCTGTTACAAAGAAATGCATATTTATAGACGTGGGGTCCAGCTTTTGTAAATGATTATGACATTTTTTTCTTTTTTTTTGAGGGAGATGTGGAAACATGCCCCTCGTTGACCCTCTTGTGCGCCCCCCCACCCCCCCCACCCCCACCCCCACCCCCACCCCCACCCCCCCTCGTGACAGCGGGTGGGTGGGTGAAGGGGGTTGTACTTCAGGCTTGTGGCAGCTTTCTTTCTGAGCAACAGCGCTAATCAGCTCTCGAGTTGACAGCCCCTGTTCACCCAGGCTGCCCAAGCAGAGAGGTGATGGGGCTGACTGCACCGCCTCCCGCTCCACCTCAGGGATCTAATCGCCTGTCTTGTGCTCACATTACCCCCTCTCCTCACCCCCCCCCGCCTCCTCCCCCTCCTTTTTTTTAAAATGAGTGGCTAATTGAAAGGTACTTAAACAACCTCTAGAGGCAGTGAGGCACTTCAGAATCTGGGAGATACGTGACCCTCGATTTTGGCCTAATGAAATTGGAAGTGAGCAGTTTGGAAGGATATCCAAAATTAGGGAAACCCAGCCAGACACTGTCAAGTTGTAAAAATCCTCTTTGAGAAGCCGTAATGAATCATTGTGGCTCGGATTAACTTCTCAAACGGATGATTAATTTCGTGGCTCTGACATGAAAGTGTGCTTAAAATATGACAAAAAAAAAATCCTTTCATTTCATGCATGTATATATGTTGATTTTAATGGTTAGGGATTTAATCAATGTTGATCCAACTTGCTGTCCATTTTTCATACACAGATCCCCCCACCCCCTACCCCCCACCCTTTTTACAAAGGACCATTTCTTTTAATTAAGATGTAATTAAGTTTGTCTTTTTGAAAATTGGCCTCAGCATGGGCTTAGAGGAACAAATCTTTTTAAATGCATGTGTAAATTTAAAATTTAAAATAAATAAATAAATAAATTTGAAAATAAAGTGTCTGGGGTGTACATCAAGATTGTGACTCTCTCAGAAGCCATGTAATCCCTCGGCGGGAGTGATGATGAAGTGTAAAAAATTGTGCCAAAGATATCATGTGTACACCTAGGCTGGCTCCTTGTGGACCACTCCTCACAGATCTCTAGAGAGCAGGTGGCCCAGAAAAACACATGTAATCCGTCACTTTTAAACAGCGCTGTCTGTGCACTTAAAAGGGGCTGTTATATTATATTTTTACCCATTGGATCTAACGTTTACTTGCCAGGAAAAACCCACCAGGAAAAAAAAAGTGTTAGGATTTAGACTTTTTTATATATATATATATATATATATAGGAACGCTCCCGGAGAATGGTGACAAATGGAAATATGACCTCAAGCTGCACAAGAGACAGCATGAGCATAATGTGGAAAGCAAACAAAGTCCCATGTGCATAAGAACTGTGATGGGCGGAGACACCTTTTCTTCATGATACTTGCACCCAAGTATAGGCTCACATACTCTGGGGTGATTTTTTTTTTTTTTTTAAGTTTAGTTAACAAGTTATAGCTTTGTCTGTTGGCATGTTAGTTTTGTTTGGTAAAAAAAAAAAGCCTTGCAGTGCAAACCCAAAGCGTTGTGGACAGACTGGCTTTTCATTGGAAACAATCAGTTGTACATGTACTTTGGCAATCAATCATTGATTCAAAAGCTTGTTCTGTGAAGAACAGGTTGATTTGTGATCCAAACCTCAGGCCTGGATGCATTTCACTGTATTTCAACAGACGCTTCCTTTTTTACAGAGTAAACTATGTAGCCTGCCAGGTGGCAGGCAATATAGCTTAAACCATTTCCACAACAATACACAAACTATCAAATTTACCTCCAATGTTAACAACACGGCATATGTCTGAGGTCCTGTTAGTTTCCACACAATTCATGAATTCAGTTGAATGAATTGAACTGGTCATGACAAACCGATTTTTTTTTTTTATAAATCTGAATTCAATTAAACATATTGAGGAGCATCATACTTGTTGTTATATAATTTATATCTACAATATGTGTGCAAGACAGTTGAAATTTCAATCTGGCATGAATAAGAAAAGGGCAGTCATGAGTGACTCGAAAATTAAATCATTTTAATTCGTTTGGAGAGAGATGCAAAGTATAAGCTGTCTTTAATGATGGATGACGAAATCCAAACTGAATCCAAAGAGGGAACAAAAATAACCAGAACCAGTGAATGCTGTGCTCCAGCTTTTATCAGCTTCAGAACTTTTCTCAAAGCTCAGAAACAGCTTTTCATATGGTGCTGGAGTTATAGCAACAGTCAGCTCTCTAATAGCTGTGTTAGTGACTGCATGCATGATAAGACAGCTCCTCGGAAATTTTGGCCTCCTCTAACGTGTACAAGCCGTCGACAGGAGGGCTTATCTTACAGATCTGTCACCGTGATAAAATGCCTTGAATTAACATTGAATAAACCTTTCTTGAAAGTGGGAGACGCATGAAAAATGAGAACGAAAAATTCCTGTTCCGGCATTTTGCCTTTGCCAATACCATACCTTGCTCTTAGCGTTTCACTTGGAAGAACTTTGAAAAAAAAAAAAGAAAAAAAAAAAAAGGAGCGCTCTTTTGTTGGTGGCCAGCTGAGGAGGAGATCCGCGCATTCCTTATCGCAGCCCTGGTTTGCATTAATGGGACCCCTCTCTTCTCACCAGACTTTTTTTTAGCAGTAGATTGTCATTCAGTTCAAACTGACCCTGAAATAGAACCATCATCCCGACAACAAGACTGGAGTCTTGTCATCTTGGTTCGGGGGGCCTCAAGCTTTTGTTTTCTTGATTAGCGTTACTTGGACGAGAGCTTAGAATAATAATGCGGAGATCGTTCTTGTATGAAAGAGACAGAGTATTTTAATCATAAGTTAGGCTTTTTTTTTTTGGCCATTTTATTTTTGTGTCGAACAAGTCCATTTCGTGCAGTTTTCATGAATCCAGTATTCTGCAGTTGGTATATATCCACAGGTCATCTCAGGATCCATGGAAACTCATACCCACTGAAGGAAGGACTGTCTAAGAGGCTTCACAGTGCAGTTTCTGCCCTGCAGCTCCCCAGCCTCTGGTAGAACACATTCCGTCTATGTAGAAGCATTTCAACAAGCTTAATGAATGTCAAACAATGTAGTTGGCACAACACATGCTCATAAGCTGAGAGAGATTTTGAAAGCCTCAGTAAATGTTAGAGCACTTGTCCAAGTGTTTTTTTGTTTTTTTTTTCCTTTTCTTGTTTGTTACTTTTGAAAAGTTGTAGTTGACAGATTCAGTCAACAATCAAATCTTGACTTATTTTAAATGAGGTGCAGATGCTGTGTAAACCACAGGTACAGCTCTTAATGGTTTTGTAGAAAAACATTCAAGAGTTAGATCTGTTATGTTTTCACTGAGTCATGGTACCATTCTCATCCTGCTGACTGGGGAGCTGCTCTTCAAACTCCAGCTATTCTGAGGTACAGTGTGTTTATAGTCACAAGACTCATCATTCTGTCCTCAATGTGCAGGTGTGGCCTCTTTTTTAGAAATACATATGCCGTCGGGACTGATAATAACACACTGCCACTCACTTGTGGGCTCATAATTAGAGAGCAGATGTGCAGACCTTCAAACATAGGTATTCTACACATACACACATACACCCTTACAGACTTACACACACACATGCAGAGAGAGAGAGACAGAGAGAGAGAGAGAGAGAGAGGGAAACGCCATGTGTAATCCTCAGGCAGCTGAGAATACAGCACTGTCACTAGTTATAAATGACTGTGCATAATTTCTGATCGTTTTAGGCTATAGCCAATTTACCAACCCCGCTAGCAAAGTAGACGTCGGTTTAAGTTACAGTGTGTGGGGATCAGATTTACCTCCAAAGCAGGTCAACAAAATACTAAGCCTTGTTTACATCTACTCAACAAGTACAATTTTGAAGTGGATTTCATGGTACTTTATAATCTTATTGTTAAATAAGTGGAGATATTCAGAGTGAAATCCAGAAGACTTATTGTAGAGATGATTTAATATAATTGTTGAGTCTTTTCATTTCCAGAAAATCCAGACCTGTAACTTTATATGCAAGAGAAATGACAATGACATGTTTTTCAGGTCTCAGGGTTCAAAGCCTTTGAAGTGTGCCTCTAGCTTTTGGGACGTTAGAGAAGCAACAGACTGTGAAGAATGTCGCAGTACAAGTATAAACTGTACTTCACAATTCCTCTGTCTCTTAGTGCTGCGTATCACCTCTGGGATTAACGTATCAAATTGGACTATTCTAAATCTTTATTCTCTTTCCTGCTTAGGTTACTTCATGTGTCTTTTGAATTCAGCTCACTCTAGTAGACATTAACTGTTAAACACATCTATTTTTAGGCAAAAAAAGGTTTTGGCAATCAATTGCGGTTGTCACTAGAGTAATTTGATTCAATACAATTGCTAAATCAGTGTTGGGATACTCCATCATTTTGCTCAATCCAAAAATCCTACTAGGGGAGGAGAATATTTTCATTGTGAAACCTTAGCTAGCAAATGTTTATCTTCCTGTTACAGGTTATCCATCATTAATCATGTTAATCTTTGTATATGGATAGCGTGGATATAAAGTGTCTCTGCTCTCATTTAGCCAAAAGCAGATTTACTGTAGATACAGAGGCCCGTGGAGAAAGCGATCACTCTCAGCGTGTTTGCGGTTCCTGCCGGTCTGCACTAAGAGTTTAAGATTTAAAGTAAGGCAGTGTGACAGGGATTTGTATTAGCTGCCAGGGTCTGGCAATGGTCTTTAAGAACTCCTTGCTTTCTGAGTGCATACTTTTCTAATCTCTTTTGGAGCTTGTCACTCTTGTAGAAACTGTGGCTGCCCTCTCCCACACAATCCAGTACTTTGTTACTGTCACACTGGGAGAAATGGGGGCGAAATCTGTGTGCTTTGAATGAGTTTAACAAAGACTGCTTCAAAGAGTTAAAGTAGTACTGATGAAAGAGGTACTTTTTGGGAGGTTTATTTTTCTGTTTGAGTTCTTTCTCTACTTTCCCAATGGCAAGATTTTTTGGTTTCCTAACTACATGTTTCACTGTGAACGTTCTTTTTTTTTAAGTGGCATGATTAGTTTCTACAACCAAAACACTTATGATGTGCAAAATGGTGTTTAATCCTTTCTTTTTCGTTTTTTTTTTTTTTTTTAATTTGCAGCCCACTTCTTGACACAGAAGTGAAAAGCTTTTTTTTTTTTTTCAGAAAAGCAATGACCTGTGAACAGGCCATGTTTGGGTCAGTGGTTTTGAGTCTCTGACTTTTCCGCTCTCATGAGAACTAGTCTTGGAGTAGCAGAATCTTGTTAAAATACTTTTTTTTTTTTTTTTACAAGGGGTTGTGTGCTTATTTACTAAGACTTAAACTTCGCCTTATTTAAAATGATGTCTGTATTGTTGAGATATTTCAGTGAAGTCTTTTAAAATGGTTTTTTAATCTTTGAATCTGTCTATTTGTCCTTTACAGGTCTCTAAAGGTTAACTCTGCTGTCATTACTATGGAGACAACACAAGCCCTCCTCCTTCTGAGTATATGTGTCTACAGTTGTCATGGCAACCTCCGATCTGCCCCCAGAGTGCATTTGTCTTACAAAGGTGAACCTCGTTTTTTTATCAGCCCCTGTTCTTGACAGAGACATTTCTTTTGTGGTTCTGTGTTGATTATTTTTCGCATCACTGGTTAGTTTAAAAGACCTTCACAAATCACCAACAGTTTTGCTATTGCCACTACATAACAATAAATAGAGTCTTTGAATATGTGGCGTTGTTATTAAGCCAATAAATGTCTAATTATGAAATATTTTTGTGCATGCTCCTTGAAAATGAATTCTATGACAACTCTAGAGATTCCTTTTGGGAGAGATCACATCACAAGTGAAATAAATTTGAACAAATATGCATGACTACGTTAAAAAGTTCAAATGTCTCTCCAAAACAACTGTGAGTGATTCTGTTGAATCAAATAGCATGCACATCTAATTAAACACAAGGAGAGCAGTGCAAAGGAAGGACGTCGTTAAAGTGGTTTCAGTGATAGGAGTTGGTATATGATAGCAATGCGGTCTTGATGGAATCCATGGTGTTTTCTCCAGTGCTGCAGTATTTTCTCCGTCAGTCTGGCACTACCACGCCTCATCACCCATGTAATACCCTTGAGAGAAACCTCCCTGTCTACTCCACACTCCAGACATCCAACAAAAGATAGGGAAAAAGAAAGGGTTTGAAGTAAAAAGAAAAAAAAAAATATATATATATATATATATATCTCAGGTTACTGCAGATCGTGTTCTTTATTTACTCGCATTTTATGTAACGCAGAAGATTTTACCGAATCTTTGTCATGTTTGGGAAACATTTAAAAGAGCTTACTTCACGCTCGTAAAATTCTCTCTCAACCGGCTGTTTGGCCTCAGGTTTTTGGCAACCACTGTGTCATATAATGATATGAATATGCTTTTAGTTCTCAGAAGCATTCACAAACATACACGCGCACACACACACACACACACACACACACACAAGCACATACATACAACCCAGTGGGTGTGTCTGAACCCCCATTACTCTCACAGAGAGTAAGAGAGAGAGAGAGAGAGAGAGACAGAGAGAGAGCAAGAAAGACAGAGAGAGAGAGAGAGACAGGGAGAGAGAGAGAGCGAGAGAGAGAGAGAGAGATTCACATGCACATGCTGCCTGATCCTCAGAGGACTGGAGTGCAGAACCTGCTGGCGCCAAGCCAGGGCTCAGGGCAGCCCAGCGGTGCAGCGTGGCGCCCTGCTTTTAGGACACTGGGCTTTGCCTGTAATCCTAGAGCAGGATGCAGCGATAGCAAGGCTGAGCGGAGAGAGGGAAAAGAAGAAATCTGATTCAAGGAACTGACAAAGAACGAAACACCGTAGAATTAGGGAGGGGCAGAGAGAACACTGATGAACTACCCAGACAAAGCAGAGAGGAGGGGGGAAAAAAAAGAGAGAGAGAGAGAGGAGAGATGGAAGGAATCAAGAAGGTAAAAGAAAATGAAGCACAGGTGAGAACAAATGAAAAGAAAAGAGAAAATAGAGAGTGAAAGAAAGAAAAAAAAAGGGGGGGGGGAATGGATACTCTTGCAGCTTAGGTGAGAATGAGAAAAACAGACTGAGTGGGAGACACACGGAAGGGAGCAAGGCAGGGTTGAGAGAGGGTACGTGGACCGCTTTGGGTCATTGTGTGCGTAGGTGACAGTGAAACAGATCTTTGTTCTGAGAAACAGGATAGGGTGATGGCGTCTTCGGAGTATTAATAACTCCTGCGGTTGCTGTGTTTACCTCAGCGAAAGCACAGGGAAGCCCCCAAAGAATGTGCCGGCGTAGATCCAGCAACCTGCTCCAATATGCCAGACAGACACGCTTGATATGTGACGCTTTGGCTGGTGTCACCCGGGCTTGATCTGTTCCGAGATGAGTGAGGAGAGACTGACTCTCAGTATTTGTCGTATGCTAGAACCGCTCATAGCTTTAGTTGTTTATTTATGTGCTATTTATTTACGGTCTATCATATCTTTTCAAAGACATTGCGTGCACTGGAATATTCCCCTCCCGAGCTCTTCCCTTACACTGTGGAACCATGTAAAAAAGAAGAGAGAGAGAGAGAGAGAGAGAGAGAGAGAAAACACCAACTTATAATTATAAGGCAGTTTATTTCACAGCTTTACTTTGGACGAATTCATTTTTTGGGCCTAAGAAAACGCCAAGTTTGAATTGAGTTTACTTTAAGAAAAAAAAACCCCAAAAAAACTGTGAAGTAAGTTCCCCTGTAATTTTAAGCTGACCTAACTTGTCATTTCGAAGAGTGTGGAGAGACGTAACATCGTGTGCTGTTGTTTGACGTGGTAAAAAAGACACTCTATCATCATCGTGGTGACATACGACTCAATCTGTCAAGCCTGTCCACCATCTAAAAATAAACCCGAGGACTCACCTGAAGTTCCTAAGAGCCTTTGATACCACCACATGACAGACAAGCTCCATATGACTTCAAGACTGTATAATTAACAAACTGTTAATTTCAGCGTATCAGTTCTGTCACACACTTGCCCTTCTTGCTCCCTGTGAGCCCTGAATTTGACGGCAGTACAGAGAGAGACAGTCCGGGCAGTTTGCTGTTTCTTAAAATGGACATTTTCCCAGACTCTCAGGCTCTAGGAACAGGAATGATGTTTCTCTGCAAATGTGGGAAAACATTTTTACATCTAAGCAGACATAACCTTGACAGAATAGAGGTTAAGAGGATTAATTGCCAAAGAATTTAAAATAGCTTTATGGGAAATGTTGTTTTCCATTAATGCCAATGGTCAAGAAGTCTGACCTAACTCTGGAACCAGCCGCAGATGAAGGAACAAGGGACGTAACGTTCCAAGAAATGTAATGTTTAACTTTTCCCACAGTGTGCAGGTGCTAATTCATTATTCCGTTTCATCATGGGGCAAATTTCCATCCCTTTTAGCTCAGTCTGATCATATTCGAATCTGCCATCTCTGGATGTGTGAGGGGGAGCTAAGGATCAAAGCAGTGGTGATGATTATGGATGAGCCTTGTGTGTGTTGGCTTGTTTTAAAGCTAAAACTTCATAAAATCCAAATACATTTACATTTATTCATTTGGCTGATGCTCATTGCAAATTGTCATGCTTGTCATTCAAGCCCACACCCTCCCAGTGACAGAACAGAACCTCCCTCACGGTTACACCACCAGGACCACTGTATGTAATAGACTGTCTATTTAATGACTGCATACACGGTGTTGAAAAATCATGCTGTGGATGAGATCATGTATGAGATAATGTACAGAATTTTGTCCTGTGTACTGCTCAACCGGTTACATATATAATTATTGAAAATGACAGTTTGTTTCCATAATGGGGAACTTTAATGGACTCACAAGGTCAGGGCAACTCAGCTGTTTTACATTTCGCTCTCAAGAGAGGCTTACTTGAATTCCACACAAATGAGATATTTCAGCAGTGCTCCCTAGTAAAAAACCAATCCTGCAAGGACTCTTGTGGTAATGACTGCCCTCATCCCAAAAAACATGGCCCCCATCCAGCTTCACTGGCCAACAGCCACTACTAATTCAGCCCAAAGTGCTTATAATATTTGAAAATGTTCAGAGTGGTGTCAGGGGGCAGGATAATAGCACTTCACCGAGTCCCCTCCCCATTTAGTTAATATTTTATGAGAGTCAGTAACCCGCATTAAGAACAGGGATCACAGTAGTCTGAGGATCCTTACATACCCTGTTTTCCTTCCACGGTGGATTAATGCTGGTTGGTTCAAAGTGGGCTCTGAGGTTGTCCACTTCTTCACATGCAGCAGAGTATAAAGGCCTCGGTTGAGAAGTCATGAAACGTTATTTTCTATCTCTGCAGATTTCCGCTTTTAGAAAAGTATTCTTGATTCTTCAATGTCCATTGTGCCAGTATGTCACCCTTGGAGAGTTAAGGTCCTATGTAAGGACCACATTAATTCACCTCCTGGTTTTTGGATTGCTGCTTGTATAATGTATACAATTACATATCCAGTAAACCCAAGATCCAGATTAAAACATATTTGGCCTCTTTCACAACATTATGGTATTACATAATGCATCATTAGTGCCTTAAACTAGGACAATTCTGCTTATCCAAATCTCGACATGTTTAAGTCCCTGTCAACCAGTGTTTCCCAGAGATTGCCACAGTCCCAATTTACACTTCAGCAATGGATCTCCATCAAAACCACATAGTTACGAACATCATTGCTTTATTTCTCAGCCCGTAAGAAGCATACATATATCTTGATGAGCTACTAAACTTGGCAAAGTCACCTCTAATGGAAATTCGCCATTAAAATACTTTTCACTTCTAACAGAATTTGCGACGGTGATCTTTTATCGTAATGGCTGCAATATGGTCCCTGTCTCTGGAAAAAATCAGACACAAATGCTCTTTTTCTAACTTAGCCCTCTGAATTTGAACTGATTTTCGTTCCCTTGTGTTTCATCGTTCTGTTAACCGACTTATTCTCTTTCTCCATCATCGTGAATCGGTGAATGGAAAACAGACAGCGTATACATTACTGAGCACTTTGAACAATTTACACGGTCTTGGACAATGATGATTGATATCACAGAAGGGGTTGTCATGGCAATAGAGGGGTAGTTTGCTCTGGTTTCCTTGAACTTCAGAAAAAGCCACCTTCTCCTTCTGAGACTCTTACTGCTGGTTAATGAAATATCATGTAAGGAAGATATGAGATACATTTATTATTGGGTGCCAAATGAAACATCATTTCAGCTGAGACAATTTAGAACAGCTTAGCACGGAACTGAACAGTTACACTGTATATGAGCACTTTCATGTTCTGATAATTCATCTTCCAGGAAAGTCTCAATTGTAATGAAATAGTCTAATTCTTCGGACGCCTGTTGTGAACAGTTTTGAGCCCAACTATATAAGGAGGTTGTGAGTGGAAAAAGTGAACACTTTTGTTCTCCACAAATGAATCCTATTACACCAGTTTCTGGCTGCAGCACTGGATCTGGCACCAAGTGGCATACAATCACACACACACACACACACACACACACACACACACACACACACACCATGCTCACATTTACCACAGTCATAGCCAGTTGGCAAACAATGCCAAATTCCATCCCAGTAATGGGACTCCCCCAACCGCCATTAAACCTCATCACTAGTGAAGCTCTAACCCACGAGGAAGCAAAGTTGTTGGTTTTCTCTTCCATTCTTCATCACAGATTAAATATTTGCCCAGTAAAATACCATCACTAATCTGTTGCGGATATGAAATAAGTAAACCATTGTCTGTACACTCTGATTTAGGACAGAAATGGCATGTGCTGAATTTTTGGGTTGTCCACCCGTTTTTCTGGAAACAAAACTGCATTATGTTCTACTCTTACAGTAGCAACACTCCCAAATTTTAATACTTGCTTTTTTCAGAACAAACCTGCTTAGCCCGCGGCTTACTGTGTTTGCGTTAAGAGTCAACTCTTGTTCTGGTTGGCAGGCTGGACCTGGAAGTCCATGCAGTCCTGCTAATGTGATGACAGTCAGATTGCTATTGCTAATGTCGGTAACCGAGGGTCATTTTTGCTGTGTCGTACTGACCACGTTTAGGGTCATGAGGGCACAAAAGAGGATTCAACACAATTTTCTTTTCTCTTTGAACCTGCAAAAGTCACATTCTTCACACCTCTCTGTTTGTTTGCTAATGAGACTAGCCATCCTGATCACCAACAGATGGTGGAAGGGTAACGGATGCATCAAAGGTCATAGTATGGAAAGAACACTTTGAAAGGAATTTCAGAACACGTCAGACCTCGACAACTAGTAGGCATAATTTGATGCCATCTTTACTTAAATTCAGAAATGTATTCTCCGTTTGCAGTCATGACATAGTATTAGTCATGTTCGATTTTGTGGAAAGTCTAATCTATTGTGTTTTTCGTGTATTTGTAATGGTTGTGGAAACATCATCATTTTTCCAAAATCTACCTGAAAATTTGTTCTGCCAGAAAAGAAAATTTCTCTGTTTTTCAGTCAGTGTTTTAAACATATAATGTCTCTGGTGAAAAATGAAGACTGTAAAATGGTGTATTACGCTGTTTTTAAAATTTTTCTTCTCACAGTAGTTCATTGTACAGCTACACGTTACAGATAAACAGATAAACTGTTTATAGATAAACAGCCCCAAACTCCTTGACATGACTTTACAAGGCCAGCAGGTGTGTCAGGGTGAAACCACCTGACCTCTATGCTCTTCCATTCCCAAAGATAGTGGATTTTCTGGATAAAGCCGTTTGGATAGGGATGAGAGCGCGTCTGAGAATAGCTTGGGCTGTCCAGCACACAGCGAGGTGCCTGGAATCCCAGTCCAGGACTGGTGACGGGCCAGATTCTGCAGATAGTTAGAGGATCACCCACACAGCTGCAAGAGAGACAGACAGACGGGCCACACTTCGCCACCTAGTTAGAGCCCTGAATAGGAGCGCTGAACCCATATACACATACATACCCACACACTTCCACTGGAAACATATATAGCATCTCACCCGGAATTACATGTTCACACATGCAGTCACGCATTGAGACATTAGCTAACGCTTATACATATGATTACACACACATACAGTGAGCCCAGTCATTTACAACTGAGTCTCAGCGTGTTCCCATAGCGATAGCTTCTCCCTTTCACTTTGGTCACAAACGACGTTTGAAAGAAAACCCTAAAGTTCTGCTTTTGTTTCATTTTATGACTGGCACTTTTTGTTTCAGGTATACTGTGTTAACTTAAAGATCTAATGTCTCTTGTTGAATTTATTTGACTTTTATTCATTACAGCACATGCTCCTCCACTAGATACTCATTCTTAAGGTAAAGAAAAGAGGATGGGTGAAAAACATTTCAAGATCAACAATCGTACAGCCCTGACCTTTTTGCTATTTATATTTATTTGAAGTTTCACCTCTGGCACAAACAGATTAACATTTAGAGAGTTGTTCAGTAATACCTCCAAGTTCAAAGTGGTATTGGTATGAGGTTAACATGAAGTAATTTATAGATTTGATCTGTGTTACTAGCACTCTACCCCGCCCCCTCCCACACCAAAACATGCACTTACACTCACACCCTCACAGGGCAATGATGTCTTCACGTCCTCATAAGCACAGATTTATGTCTAAAGTCAACCAGCCTCTCCCTACCCTTTGGCCACCTCTCCACCCCTTCTCTCTCTCTCTCTCCCTCGCCCTCTCTCTCTCTCTCTCGCTCTCTCTCTCTCTTTCATACTGCCTTTCATTCCTCACTGTCACAAATCATGTGAGCGCAATGTCCTTTTCGGAATTAAGTCGTCTCTGTAGTATGACCGTATAAAATTGCTAGTGCACCAAACATTCTCTATAAAACGCATTCATTCAATTCTTAGACGGTGGTGCCCTGTCCAAACGCTCTCTCCAGTGAGATCGCAGAGATAAAGACAATATGAGGAGTTAAACACACACTGCGGCGTTCTGTCCGTTAAAACAGCTGAACCCATCTTTCATCTCCACACCTGCTCAGGGCTCTGCTGTTGCCACACATATGAGAGGGGACGCCACAGAGAGCCTGGTGCCACCTGTCGGATGGCTGACCGGCTCACTAATAATCCCCGCTTTCATTCATTAAGTTCATTAGGCTGGGATATACACATTTGTATCGAATGCACATCCCTAATGGATCAGTTTGCAGATCATACACACTTGTGTTAATTCACTAATAAACCCAAAGAAGATACTGTTTAAAGTGTAAGCAGAAGTGGATTGGATGTGAAAAACAGACTGACGTTTATGTTTTCTTTATTTATCCGCAGAATTGTTGGAGACCAGAACGATCCGGCCGTTCAGTTTCTCTTTCAACACCAGTGATTACCGGATCCTGCACATGGACCAGGACCAGGGGCGGCTCTATTTGGGTAGTCGAGAGTACCTGGTGGCATTAGACATGCAAAATATAAACAAGGAACCGCTCATTGTAAGATATAGTTTATCATGCATTTCATATAATCTCAGACAGTGTTACTGTTACTATGTCAATATTATGGCTACAATGTTACAAATTTGGCCAATGTTAGTGTTACTATGCCGACATTATTGCTAAAATGTTACTAACCTGGCCAGTTTTACTACTACAGTTTTACGAAGTTGATGTTTCTGACACTATATCACTGTTATTATAGCAATGTTACTAACTTGCTGAATGTAACTGTTACTATGTCAATATTGCTGCTACAATGTTACTAACTCAGTCACTGTTTCTGTTACTGTATCAGTAATACTTCTACAATGTTACTAACACAGTCAGTGTTACTGTTACTAAAAGGTTTCATGTGCTGAGCAACTCAATCTTATTCATTCTAGATTCACTGGCCTGCAACTGCACAGAGAAAAGCGGAGTGTCGAATGACTGGAAAGGGAGGACAGGTAGGACCCTTATGTCAAGTTAATGACAAGCGTAACACTTCGCAGATTTGTTCAGCCATGGTCTTTGTAATGTTCTGCTGCAAGGTGTTAAGTGTTCATACTGTCTTTTCTGAATGTATTAATTAGGGTGAGTGTGCAAACTTTGTACGTCTGATTGAGCCGTGGAACCGCACTCATCTGTACACCTGTGGTACTGGAGCATACAAGCCCATCTGCACCTTCATAAACAGAGGCTGGAGAGCTGAGGTAAAACACTGCCCGCGTATCACTTCTGTAAAGACCTGACCAACCCACTGTCTACCCCAAAGTACCCCAAATCCTGGAGGACTATTATCCTCCTGCTTTTGCTCTAACTTCAACATCAGATGCTATTTCTGTATGTGAAACTCTTAGAGCCAATTAGAGGCAACAGTGGTTTACTTAATAGATCTTCAGGTCTCTAGAGTAGGATTTGGGAAACCCTACTCTATGCTCTCACACTCAGCCTCTATGTGTCCGTGTGTGTGTGTGTGTATGTGTTTTAGGAGTATCTCTTTAGGCTGGTACAAGGTTACGTGGACTCTGGAAAAGGAAAATGCCCTTATGACCCACGTCAGGAAAACGCAGCTGCTCTAATCAGTAAGATTTCCTCCATTTCTCAAGAGATTACAGTAAATGAACTGTTCTTAGCACATCATTCTCAATCAGTCTTGTTCTTGTTCAATGTACACACCTTTCCTTCCTACGCCTAGATGGCAATCTGTATGCAGGGGTTCATGTTGACTTTATGGGCACGGATCCAGCCATATTTCGCACCCTAGGGGACCGACCAGCTGTTAGAACCGAACAGTACGACTCCCGATGGCTAAACGGTAAGTTTTCATTCGTGGATTGAGACAAACGCCAACAGTAGACATTAAACTTATCTGTCGCAAAGACTTGAAATTCTTCTAACCATAAAAATTTCTCTTTGTGTCTTTGCAGAGCCTGTGTTTCTTAAGATCCAGAAGATTCCAGACAGTGCAGAGAAGAATGATGACAAGCTGTATTTCTTCTTTAGGGAGAAGAGTCTGGATGCAGCAGGTGGCAGTACCCCTAGTGTTCTGTCCAGAGTGGGACGTGTCTGTCTGGTGAGCACATGTCCTCCACAACATCTGCTTACATAACAGTTCAGATGACTTCTGCTCAACACGTTTTGTATGTTTAAGGAAGGTCCCAGTATTTTTAGACTAAGAGAACAATGACGAAGTTTAAATAAACTTAAAGGCTCTTACTCTCCAGCCTACCTCACCTTATGGCTTTCTTCCCGTTTTTTCTCTCTTTCTTCTTTTTTCACTTTATGTTCTATTCAGAATGATGATGGAGGTCAAAGATCACTGGTTAACAAATGGACAACGTTTCTGAAGGCGCGGTTGGTGTGCTCGGTGATCGGTCCAGATGGTGTTGAAACCTATTTTGATGAACTAAGTAAGAAATTCTTACTTCAACAGTGATACACGTATTCCCTGTTCTGGTTTTTGTTCCATCGATGACTTCTTTTACAAATAATGATTTTGTTTGTTTACAGGGGATGTTTTCATTCAGCGCACTCAGGATGAGCGTAACCCGATCGTGTATGCTGTGTTCTCGACTGCTGGGTAGTGTGTCTTTTCTCTTTCATTGCTAAGAACAGCATTTGCCTGACTGTCAAATTATAGCTATCCTAAAAAAAGGAATGTTTTGCCATATTTGATAAATGAGACTGTTGTTGATATTATTCGTAACAAATTCCCTTCCCATAGACATGTGCCAAATGAACCAAACATTACAGAGGAGCTGTGTGTATGTTCACTAACTTTGTTTTGTTACACTGTCAGTTCATTATCCTGGTTCTCTCTCTCTCTCTCTCTCTCTCTCTCTCTCTGTCTATGTGCGTGTGTGTGTGTGTGTGTGTGTATGTGTGTGTGTGTGTGTGTGTGTGTGTGTGTCTTCCCTTCTCTCTCTCTCTTTCTTGCTACCTCAGCTCTGTGTTCAAAGGGTCAGCAGTTTGTGTATACTCTATGGGTGATATCCGAAACGTCTTTAATGGGCCCTTCTCCCACAAACATGGTCACAACTATCAGTGGACCCCTTACACTGGCAAAATCCCCTACCCCCGCCCTGGAACAGTGAGCTCGCTAGAACCTTTCATCAATGTCTCACAATTCAGTCAGACCTATAGAAAAATGAAGTGAACAGACCATTAAAATAATGTCGAGCAGAGTAATATAGCATCATTTCATTGGTATCTGGTCCTGAAGACCAGTACTTCTGAACAAAATGAGTAGTCATGCCATAATATTCTGTGTTTTGCTTAGCTGTCCTGTCTTTTTTCGTCCTAGTGTCCAGGAGGAACTTTCACTCCTGGTGTTCACACCACCAAAGAGTTTTCCGAGGAGGCAGTGAATTTTGTGCGTGCCCATCCACTTATGTATCACCCCATATACCCTATCCACAAGCGCCCCCTAGTGGTTCGGACTGGCGTAGACTACCGTTTCACCACTATAGCAGTGGACCTGGTGGATGCTGTGGACGGGAGATATGAAGTGCTTTTCCTGGGAACAGGTGAGGTCACCTCATGGATCTCACAATCCATTTCGACATTGTGATGCTCTAAAACAGGGTTTCTCAATCCCGCTTCTGGGGGACCCCTGCTCTGCACGTTTTCCACCTTTCCCTGCTCTACCTACCTGACTGAATTCATCAGTGGCACTTGTGATTGGCTGAGCACACCCGATTTAATCAAGATCATGTTAATCACACTAATCAGTTGTGTTCGGAGCAAGGATAGATAGAAGATATGCAGAGGAGGGGTCCTCCCAGGAGCAGGATTGAGAACCACTGCTCTAAAATGCACTCATGTCCAGAAAAGCTGCTAAAATGCCGTTTTTCCCCACTCCCTTTCACTTTACACAGATCGTGGAACAGTTCAAAAGGTCATTGTTCTGCCAAAAGATCCCAGCACAACAGAGGAGCTCATTCTGGAGGAGGTGGAAGTTTTCAAGGTAATTAAGTAGTACAAAGCGAAACATTATCCGATTGTTGTCGATGTAATGCTGTACACATTACTGCCATTGATCTAAAGCAGGCATTCTTTTAAATGTAGAAATTAAATGTCAGTCATTGATGTATTGCAGACTCCAGCCCCGGTGAAAACATTGAAAATTTCCTCTAAAAGGGTAAGACTGTGATTCATCCCACAATGAAGCATTACCGATCCGTGAACAGATGGAATCATTTTTAGTTGTCGTAAAGTGTTGTTCAGCACTCACGCATGCATTTGCCTCAAGACATAGTGAAATTAAGCCAAAGCTTTTCAGCAGGGAATAATTATAAAAACCAGCGTAACAAATAATAATCGCAACAAATAATCTCATGTCTAATTTCAGTTATGACAGAATGATAAGTAATTATTATGTACTGCCATAACAGAACATTCTGTCTCTTCTCTCTCTGTCACTGTCTCTGTCTCTCTCTATCTCTCTCTCTGCCCCCCACCTCCCCATTTTAATATATAGCAACAGTTGTATGTGTCATCAGAGAGAGGCCTGACCCAGGTCTCTCTGCACAGATGTGCTGTGTATGGAAAGGCCTGCTCGGACTGCTGCCTAGCCCGGGACCCCTACTGCGCCTGGGACGGAGAGAGCTGTTCCCCCTTCACGGCAGCCACCAAGAGGTCAGAGCCATTCACCTACCACATGTTGCAAACCAAACAATAACACTGGTGTTTGGTTTAGCACCAGCAGGATACCATATGTGTTGTTTTGTGACTGTTTTCTTTTTTTAGCTGAATCATCACATTACTGCTTCAGCTGACAGATCCTTAAAATCTAAAATTCTCTTAAATGTTCTTTAGGAGAAGCAGGAGACAGGATATCAAACATGGAGATCCTATGCGTCAGTGCAGAGGTTTCAACGCTAAAGGTTTGTCATGATGTTTTTTTTCATAACTGTATGAAGTAGCATCCTTTTTACTATCCCTGTTTACAAGACTGTAAAATGTGTTACTTGTTAAGCAAAACATAGTTTGCTAATGAATGTACTTTGTTTTTCTCTTAGTAGAGAAGCGACTGAAGGAGACAGTACAGTTTGGGGTGGAGGGAAGCAGCACTTTTCTGGAATGTCAGCCCAGATCCCCTCAAGCTACAGTCAAATGGCTCTACCAAAAAGATGGCAAGCGTAAAGCAGTAAGGAACACATTTAATATTCCTCACTCGCTCTCAATTTTTACGGTTGCAAGTGATTTTTAAACGTTCTTCTCCGTCTCTTTCTCTAGCTGAATCGAGATAAAGAGGTGTTGAAAACAGCTCAAGGGATCCTGTTGAAGTCTCTGACTCAGACAGATGCCGGTGTCTATCACTGTCTGGCCACAGAAAACAACTTTAAACACACTGTGTCTCGTGTGGCTTTGCGTATTCTGGACAGAGAGATCGTTGAGGCTTTGACAGCGCCGGACAGCCCCCCAGAACAACAGCACCAAAAACACCACCCACACCATCATCATCCCCCACCCCCACCACCTCCACCTCAAACCAGACCCCCCCAACTCCCTCCCCAACCAGAGGTACGCCTCATCAACCAGTACTGCCAATCGTACTGGCAGCAGTTCAATCCCAGTGAGCCACAGAAAGCCAAACGCACAAACAGGAGACACGCAGAGAGGCACGTAGCAAATGAGTACCAAGACCACTGACTTTTATCTCTCCACGTCACCTCCGCTCACATCAAGTCTGCACCACTGTTCCCTCTGTTCTCCCAGTTCAGCTGTCCGTAGATTAATTTCAGTCCCAACAGACTGCGTTCTGCCCCAACTTGGACAATTTTTTCTTTTTTTTTTCTCGTGACTGTTTGAATCCTGCTGGACTGCTTTTAAGCTAATTTCAACCGTGACTGAACGCGTCTTTGGTCCAACTTTCAGACCTAAAAGCCCCTGTCTCTGTTCTAGCTCTATTTCCGACTGACTGAGTTCCCAAGCTAACCTCAATACTGGCCCTGAGTTTGTCACGTCTCAAAGTTTGAGGTTTGAGATTGTGGTACGATTCTTGACAAAACAGACAAGCGCTGTCGGTGAGCACTGCTGATCTGCCCACTTCCCGGTCATCTCTAATCTGTGCTGGTAAAGTGGTAGATGTCTTCAGGTACCTCTTCTAGCATACAATAAGTTAAACCAAAGGTTACAAAACATGTTTTTCAGCAAATAATAAAAGAGATTTCTCTCTAGTTTTTGAACTCAAGTTTGAAATCCAATTAAACATCATTCTGCGGAGATGGAATTTTCACATTTTAGAAGATCTTAATCGACTCTTAACTACTGGCATCAGAAATTAGAACTTGGTTAGAATGGACGGAAGAAAAAACTACAGTGGAACTTGAGTGCATTTTTTTCACATAAAAATAAAAACATACCAGTCAGTCAATATATTTCCTGTTCTCCTCATAAACCAATAATTACAGCTCAATATATCATGACTAAAAACAGTATTTTACAAGGACATGGGCATCATAAAACTTGGAAAAGTATTTAAAGCTTTTTTTTAAGTCTCCCAGATCACAGTTTAATCCAGCTTCTAAAGTATAGCACAGGAAAGAATTTCATGGAGTATTTGTTCCTAATGGTGAGGTCCCCGGGCACCGTTTTTCTGCTGACTTGAAAACATGAGGCTATTTTTTCAATGGCTTTCAGTTTCATTATGTTCGTAATGTAACATCATGCACTTGACAAGGAGATGCTTCACATAAACACAACTGTATTTATGTGATGAAGACCAAGAAAAGATTACTGCACACAAAAGATGGTATATAATGAGGACATCTGATTTGGTGTTTTTTAATAGCCAAATTGTTTGTTTACCTCTAGAATCCGAGGGGAATTTGGTATCAAACTTAATATGGAAGCACTGGTTTAAAGTTACTTGTTTTCATTTGTTGCTTTGGATGGATTCTGTTGTATTAGTGGATTCTTCAAAGGACTCGGGAACGTTTTCTTTTCCAAGCCATTTGAAAGATCTCAACAACAAGGAGCACAAAGCACATAAAATATCAAGTACAGAAACCCATCTGAGCAGCATAGTTATTTTAATTATTCAAATGCTTGAAAGTCACTCATAATCTACTAATACTCAAAATAAATTTTGTTGTGTATTTATTAGCTGAGCATTAAAACACTGTAGAAGAACAAAAAAAACATTTTCTCTGAGATAGGACTGCTGAAAGTGTTCAGTAATATGGCAAACAACCAGAAACTATGTATTATGGGAAACTGAAAATAGTTTATGATTTTAAATGATATTCTACATTCTGCAATCTAAATGTAAATCTTTGGCACCACTTTGTGATATGAGACAAAGTTATGGACCAAAATTTGTTTCATTCTCCAGCCAAAATAACAAGGATTGGTAGAAAGAGGAACATGTAAATACTGTAGAGCAATATGGGATCTGGATTCCCTTCAAAACGAAAACCCAAATAATGACATTTTAACAAACATAGTGTGTGGTTAAAGAGATTTGACACCTCAATTTTTTTTTTGTTTTTTGGAAATGTTAGCATTTTTGTATATATGCATACGAAAAAGGCGGTCTCACCGCTGTCCGTAAACATATTTTAGGGTGAAGTACTAATAAAAGACAATCTTTTTTTTTGTTTTGTTTTGGTTTTTTGTATGTGGCCAGTAAAGTAATGTTTAGTATATTCCCTGAGAATCTGTCCTAATGTGCATGAATTAATGGAATTACTCTACACAGTAAACACATAGACTTAGTATTTTCAGTGGGCTAACTTCATTTTGTAATTGTGAACTCGGACTGCAAAAGAGCTCCAAATCGTTTTTTGTAAATTCATTTGACTGAGAAACTTGTACGGGAGGGCGATCAATAAGCAGCGTGCGTCCCCACATATGTATAGAAATTCATAATGGTAATGAGGTGCTTTATAGTTACAGTCACTCAAGCGAAATCCTTGTGGTGTATTGTTGTACACCACTGCTATATCTCTAACTCTGTTCCCATGCAGCATTTTGGCTTGATGTTTCTTTTTATGGTTATCTGTGGTCATGTTTTACTTGTGTGCCAAGACAAGATCTGTGGGGTTTTTTTGTTTTTTTTTTGTGGATACTACACATGTATATAGAAATGGTATGCACACACAACTCTTCAGCTAAGTGGTATTTCTGTGATAGATTTTTATCTTTATTTTTCCACCGCCCTCTCTCTCTCTCTCTCTCCCTCTCTCTCTCTCTCTCTCTCTCTCTCTCTCTCTCTCTCACTCTTTCTCTCTCTCTCTCTCTCTCTCTCTCACCATGACATATTTATTTTGAGAATGTACATATTCCTGTGAGCTGTGCACTTTGGTGATGGGGTTTGTGGGGGGTTATAACTCTGTATTCATTAACAGGACCAGCATTCATAGAGAGAGACCCAGAGGAAACCGGTAGACTTTTTTGGACACGTTTTCCAACAACACCCTTGTTATAGTTATTTAACTTGGCTAATGTTTGGGCTAAAAGGTTTTTGTCAGACCCAGTCAATGAAAATATGCACACATTCTATAAAAATAGATCAGTAATGTATAAACATCTTTGCCTTGGCTTGAAATAGTCTGGTACAAAATACCACCTCTAAAGAAACATATTTGTCTTTTAGAAAATTGTACAGAATAGTTTTAGAAGACTGTAGTGTGATAGCAGGATCGGTTTGAATCCAGAAATGTCTACCTCCTCTACCACTTTCTATGAAATATCACTTGCACCAAATAACACAAGCAAGACAACAAGACTGTGTTTATTTTATGTATTCCTCCTCTCAACTGATAACAAGAAAAATCACAGAGACTTTTAATATTGCTTGTATTCAGAGTGTGACAAGATTTGTACTGTGTCTGAATCGCAACTAAACAATGTAAAATTAAGCTCAAAACTTTTGTTGGGTATCTAAAGGTGCTTTGCCAGAAACCACATCACAGAGGCTATATTCCAAACCATAACTGCTTCCTCTGTCTGGAAATGATATTGTTGTGAAGGAGGACACACAACCACTCTTGGATGGAATGGATGGAGAACCCAGCCTATTTCTGTCTTGTTCTTTCTCTGCCTGGCTGTTTATCAAAATTCTAAGTAGACTACATCTAAAGGTTCCTCTTTGTATTTGCAGAAGTGTTTGTGTAAGTGTAAGTTTATGTGGTTGTTTGTCATAAATATTATTTTATTATTATGATATTGTTGGGTTTTTTTTTTTTTTTGGAGTTTCAATAGACATTTTATAAAGTTGGAAATAAACTGCTGTATTTGTTTTTCTTCCACTTTTCTTTTTTTTCTTTCTTTCTTTTTTTTTTTTTTAAAAAAACTTTTCTAACATTTGAAAACTTTGTAATCCAGTTGGGAAAGGTCTGTTGAAATGTCAGTAAGTTTAGACGGTTTGACACAGAGTGATTCTCACAGTTGGAAAAAGACACGTTTTGGCTGAGAGAAGTGCCACATGTGCGTTTTCCCTGAAGCTTTTGTCAATATTCTGTTTTACCCCATCACGCCTGCAGAGGGCGGGCTACAATCTTTGTCCTGACTGTTCTGTATTTTATTGCATGTAAATGGATTGCTTTGGAAGAATTTGGAGGTTATGCATTGTTGACTATGGAAATTTCCTACTGGTCTTTGTTCAGAAGAAAATAAAATACCACCCAGAAAAAAAGAAAAAACAAAACAAAACAGAACAAAAGAGGTAAGGTATGGCCAATATGAACTCAATCAGTAATTCATCTATGAAGGTACAAAACACATAATATTGGATGATGGTTTGAGCGAGTTTAATTTTGCCATTTCAAAAGGTGATGGAAAAGTAGAAAAAAAATCTACATACTTACTGCTAAAAATGAACAAACAAAAAAGACTAAATCAACCCAATTCTAAATCAGTGGCTCTAATTCACAGGTTCACAATGATATATCCTGTAGACACATCTACTGTTTACAACTCACCTTAAATATGCTGTTTTACCTTAGCTTTAAAATACTGTCACAAAGGTATTTCGAATATAAGATTGAAATCAGATCGCTTCATGTTTTTTTGTAAGGCAGAGTGTAATGATGTAATGTGCAATATTAGGATTCCAGGCTCATACAGAGCACCCAGTTAGAACATTTTACATTCAAGAACAACAATATCTTCTGCAGCATCATTATTGACAGGGGAAAAAAAAAAGACACTCTACCCAGTCAGTCGTTTATGTCTTGTAAGCTGTGGAAGTAAGGGCACAAAAGTGTGTGTGAACAAATGCTGGGTAATCGAAAGTTAGTCATCCCATTCGTCGTCATCCTCATCAAAACCTCCTTCATCATCCTCTTCATCTAAGGAAGGAAAAGTATCAAATAACGTGAAAATATTTGTCTATGACATTTAGTTGCAAAACAATTACAGTTAACAATTTGACTACGAAAAGGGAAAAATATCCGTGGAACTACAGGTGTATATGTTACCTGAGGAGTGCATGACTTTGTTCCGTTTCTCCATCACGGACATGAGAGCTCCCACTATTCCCTCTGGACGCTGCTCCTGCGGCGGGGGGTTATCTGAGGCGTCCGAAACCTAATAAAGTAACCACACAGAGAATCATAAATATTTAAGTTAACAACTTACAATGACAAAAGGAGTGAATAGTAATGTTGAGGTATTTATCCATGACAAATCAAAAGAAAAAAAAAGCACTTATCTAACTTTGTTAGAAAATGTAAAGCTCTTAAAGGAGAAAGAGTGCTAAAATAAACAAGCTATTGCTATGACTTGTCTCTTCACACACCCACGGAACGGTTCGTCACTTCATAATGGTGCCCTACTCATGTAAGAACATGTGTTCTCCTCATTACTGGAGATGTGAAATTATGTAAGCTCTTTTACATACATTAGTGAGTCTAAGTGTCTTTTCTTCTAGGAACTGTCTTCATGTGAACTGTGCCACCACAACATTCCTTTGGCTTAATATCACTAAAGCAAATGGTCTGTGAGCCACATAACATCTATTTTTTGCTTCAAATTATGTGTGTAACCATTTTCACTAGAGAGTTTTGAGTGAAGAATTCAGAAACCATTAGGCCAAAAGGGATCAAAACAAAGAATAAGTGAATTTCTTGTGCACAATCTGTCAACGGTTGGCAACGTTTGACTCTCAGGCACTTTTGAAGCACTGCTGTGTGTCAAATTTACAGGTAAATTCATAATTTGTATGTTTCAGTGAAGAAAAATTGACTGTATGGTGGATGAGGTTTATCTTACAGTCCTTAGTTTGGTGCCTCTTTGGATCTGGAGCAGTAAGTCCCCTCTGCCTCCTCCTGATGATGATGGAGGTGGAGCTGTACTTGCAGGACTACTGCTGAAAATAGTGGTAGGGGCAGCTGGAGGAGGTGGTGGAGGTGGAGCAGGAGGAGGTGGTGGTCCTGCGCCAGGAGGTGGTGGTGGAGGCATGGATCCATGACGTGGAGGTGGAGGAAAGGAGGCATGAGAAGGAGGTGGAGGTGGAGGCAAGGAACCATGACTAGGAGGGGGTGGTGGAGGCATTGAGCCATGACTCGGAGGTGGAGGTGGAAGAGGTCCCCTCGGAGGTGGAGGTGCTCGTGGAGGTTGACCTGGGACACGTGGAGGAGGTGGAGCAGGAGCAGAGCCAGGACGGGCACCACCAGGCACTGGTGGCGGGGGACCTGATCTATTCCTAGATGTTACAGCCTCATCTATGTGGAGGAAAATGAGTACAATCAGCATTCCTTTCTAACATTTGAGATACTGGTTAAAAACTAATGCAGAGGCATGAATATCACTGTGAAATAGCTGTAAACTAAATGACGCAAGAAGACACAGTGACTTCACAAACCTTGTTTCCTCATCTCCTCTTTGACAGCGTCAAGTCCTCCTGATTGCTCAATGAAGTCATAAATGAGTTTGGAGGTCTCTTTATCTGTTAGCTGATCATCACTGATTCCAGCACAAGCAAAAAGCTTCTTCAAGTCAGGGTCCAAGTTTGTGGTCTGTAGCCAAGAGAGGCAAGAATTCAAAATAAGGATCCAAGCATGTAATTAAAGATGTTTCAGTGAAACAGCTAAGGGAAGATGTGGACAGAAGATAGATCTAGTGTCTAGGAGCATGTGGTATGAGAATGTACACAATATTTGGCTATTGATATCATAATCGATATCATGTACATCATGTTTCATGGTCAGAGAATAGCAGTCTATGCCACTATGAAAGCCGTTGTCTTTTTTTTCATGGGATCAGAATAAACGAAGCATCTTACATCAAAGCCTGAGTTTGGATCCCATCCTACATGTGTCACATGCCTAGAGCAAAGGGGAGAGTAGAAAAAATGTTAAACAAATAGATAGAAAATTATTGGGCAAAATCAAAATAAAGTATCTAAGGTTTCACAGAAAGCTCACTTGAATCCACTGGGAGCTCCAATATCGGCCTTTGTGAGTCTCGGTCCTTTTTTCTTGCCTTTCTTATCCTTCTTGTTCTTGAGGCAAGCTGGAGCAGGTGTGGGAACTGTTGTGGGCCGATAACGCGATGCCAAAATGTCAGGATTCTGGATGTCTACCGTGACTATGTGGCCTGGTGAAACTGCAGGACCTACAGTCAGAGAAAGACAGAGAGAGAGAGAAAGAGAGAGACAGAGAGAGAGAGCCCTGTAGCTAAGAAATGTGCTATAACTGTGATTATAAAGAGAGGGTTAATTGGGAAGATGGCATGAGTGGAGATGAGGAACTATGTGATAATTTAACTCCACTAACTAAGACAACTCTGGCCTTAATGACTTGTCTTAATACACCTTGGTTGTATCAGCTGGTTGAATAACCACACAAGCTGATTATGAATTTATTCTGTTTTATTTTCTACTGACCACTTAAAAATCAACTTTTTCACATCGTGTCTGAAAAGAAACTATGTTTGGGAAAAAAGCAATGCTTGAAGGACCATGAACACACAACAGAAGAATTGGAAAAGGCAGCGCATTTTAAAAAGGTACCTACCATTTTGAGGCGGTAAAGGAGGCAAACCACGCTTTTCTGTGAGGAAAAAATCCATTTTAGACAATACTTGGTTCGATGTGAGGTAAAGAGTTAGTGAACACAATTGTATGACATGCAGAATTATGTAGTGGTTCACCTACCCTCACTTGATGGTGATGCTTGATGTCTTTTTTCTGTCAGACAAAATATTTAAAAATTAATATGCAAAGTATTTTTTTTTCACAGACCAATATTACAGCAGAATTTGTCACAGCAATGAAAACTTCAATTTTTTCCTTTTTTTAGGAACCACTGGAGAGGGGAGGAGGGGAGTATATGACTGACCTTGGCGTTGAGCCCTTAGGTTGATTTTGTCTTCCACTACCGCACGGAAAGAATCAGCTTCCTGCTCGTTTGCAAAATTAAGGCCCACCTGACAGTCCTGTGATAAAGTGGCATTCACTGTTTATTTTAACTGAAACATAGGAACTCAGGTGATTCTCCTACAGAAACATGCTGTCAGCTACATATTAACTCAGTATATGCGACAGAAACAAGTATGCTAACAAAACCTAACTGTTGAGTCAGAGGGGACATTTTCTATGTTTTTTTATTCCTTGTGTTCAGGTTTTCACTTAGGAAGCGTGGACTAATATACTCACTTCAGCAGCAAAGGTATGGAAGAATGGTTTAGGGCTAAGGTAGGTCATCTGATTATACAACTCCTGCTCCCAAATCATCTTTCCCACCTAAATAAAACACATATTATATTAAAAACTGTATTGAAGAAGGTTCTTGGTAAATTTCGTAAAGCATTCTAGTGGAATATCTAATAGCTTTGCATGTTGATAAATGATCAAATACATACAGTATTCACTGTAACACTGTGAAGGTGGTGAATCTGTGCTTATTGTCAAAATGATACAATGGTACAGGAACCCTTTGCGAATTCTATTTCTGTCATTTCTGTAGCAATTACTATTAATTAAAATGAACATGAAATGAATGGCCGATTAATGTTATACAACTGCTACATTCCACATGCTAATTTGGGACCTAGGTGGAAGAGACAGAATGTTCTCTGACAGACCTTTATGTCAAAAAGGCGAATGAAGTAGGAGCGTTTAGGGTTGTCCTTTACAAAGCACACCACCCCCGTGTGCTGCAGACTCCAGTGAGCTGGGCTGTGGGGCAATGCCATGTACAGCTGAGCCACTGCTGTCGCCAAAGTCTGTAGATGCCAACACAAAAATAGACAGACAGTCTCTTTAGGCCCCAACCTCTTTCATTTGTAGGGCCCTTTAATTCCATTAGGATAAAATCAGTGCTCATGAAAATCTGAGGGTTTCTTCAGACTTAAAAATATGACTGTATTTCAAAACTATTTCCAGTGTGATCCTATTTAATAATTCATTTCAAATACACTTTGTCAGGTTCAAAAGAAACTGCACAAAGATTGATCCAAATGTTATTGCTTCAAGGGTTGAAAAAACAACCAGGTACAAACTTGTCAACATCCCCTAACATCGTCAGGAAGTGGCCACAGGCAACACTTCCTGTTGCTTTGTTCCTTTCACACCAGAGTATCACATTTGACTTTGTACTGGAAATTCATTAAATCTGTGAGAGCTTGCAAAATTGAAAAAAAAAAGATCACCCTGAGAATGAATCTTATTTGTAGAACCAGTGCGCACAAATTGCCTTTTTTCCCTTTAAATCAGTCACAAACAAATGCATCTTGAGAGAAGTATAACATTACACAGGAAAGAATTCATCCAACTCCATTTGAAACAGTCAAAAACATATAGTCTAGCTTATTACTTATGTGCATATGCGTGCATATTGATGATGAAATACTTAGACCCTGAATGCACAGGAAATGCTAAAGGCATTTAATGCCTTTTTGCTTAGAGAGCCGTTAATGACACCAATGACCTCTTTTTGGCTTTTACAGCAGCCATTTTTGTCCTTGTACATTTCCAGAAACTCAACTACTGTCTGCTTGTTTAATACCTCGCTTAGTTCCATGTGGTTCATGACACCTGACGCTAGCTAAAAAATCGTTTACTTACCACGCATCTCCGCCCAAGGAGGTCCACCACTCTTTCATTCTCTTGGATGCTCAGGAGGTTGCTGGGCACATTTTCCTGCACCTTTGACTTGCTTCCTCGACTCATTGCTCCTCACAGAAAGGGTGAGAAACCCTGGAGCACAATGTTCAGGCCCAGTTTTTTATTCCTTTTGCCCAAAGATGACTGCAAAAGCCCCCAAGACCAGGGAGACGGCTCTTGACTTTGACTTCCGTATTTTTCGACGAATGATGTAAGTTCTGAGCAGTAAAACAGAACAGGAAGAGAATAACCACAGACTATATCAGCTTGCAGAAAGTTGAAGACAGTCCTGCTTAGTTTGCATAAAGGAGGACCTATGGCTGAGTTTTGTTGTTTGAATATCTTGTGTACATCTTTGAAAGCACACTTGTTGCACTGTAGTAGCAGGCAAATGATCTTCATGGACATCATTGCTTGAGAGTTTAATATTACTGAATGTTTCCCTCAAGTAAAACTGAAATCTGAAGTGTTACTAAAAGTATCCCTTCAACACTCTTTTCGGCCTCTTCAACCCAGAATGAGCAATCCAGTATGGTACACTGTTAAGCAGATTATCATTCACTGAAAAGTGGTGTGTGTGTGCACATTCAATTAAGGATAACAGAAGTACAAAATGGATTTACAAAGACTTGTCAAATTGCAGAAAACCAATAACATCATATCAAATGTGTGAAGAGAGATAGAAAGTGCAAGAGAAAACAAACAAACAGACAAACAAAAACCCAATATGAAATCCTTAGAAGAGGAACTGCCCTGAGACACATGTTTGTGAGTTATTAATATCATTTTCTTGCACTAGACAGTTTGTGTGAAATCATAGTGCATCAGTTGAAGGTCACATCAAACAGAGATTTTTTGAAGTTTTTGAACTGTGGATTTTCAATGAGCTATAAATTGTTCTTTGAAAGGGTTAAGATGAGGGCCAAGAGGACATAAACCCTGAACACCATAACCGTGCTAACTGTCCGTGTAAGTGGAAGATATGTGGAGGAAGTGAGTCTGAGGCAGTTAGATGTGTATAGTGTGGTAGGTAGCTGCTTCGTGCAACAGAAGGCTCCGGTTGACTCAAAGTTTTGAATCTTCATTATAAATAATACCATTTATTAGAGTTTCTAAATCTCTCCTTGCATGTCCCCAGATATTTTATTTATTTTTCTCTCATTGTTAAACCTGCTCCTCTGCTACCAGTAATCGGGGGCTCAATGATTTCTTGACAATGTATCTGATTTAATGGAACTAAGATAGAGGAAAGAAGTGAAATCTTTTGGGGGTATGTGAGGAGAGGCCTGGGAAACATTTAACAGGAAGCCATAACACTGATGCTTTATGTATCGTCCAACTATTTTAAAGCGGATTGAAAGCTTAATGTTTTTACTGGTTTATATCAAAATAAATCTCAAAGGGTGCATGTTCTCAACAAAGAGATGAAACCCCCCAATTTGTCAACACAGACAAACTTTGTTAAAATCAAGTATTACAATATCAAAGAGGAACTGATGAGGGTTTGCACTAATTTGCCTTTTCACACAGATATAAAACGTGGTGGATGAGACATCATGATTAGAAGGGGGCGGTGGAGGTACTGAGCTATGACTTGGTGGTGGAGGTGGGAAAGGTCCACGATGACCAGAGTGTTCAGAGGTGTGCTTTTGGAGGTTGACCTGGAACAGGTGGGAAGCCCCTACCTCCATGTGGAGGAGGTGGAGCAGGAACAGGGCCAGGACAGGCACCACCGGTAACTGGTGTTGGGCTGAACGATTAATCGATTTCAAATTGAAATTGCGACTTGAAACAATGCTGTAAGTAAATCACAAAGGCTGCAGCTTTGTAGCACGCATGACCCGGGGTTTAAACTGTTGTGTTAATGGTTTTACAAATTCATGCTGTCCTTCTTGTGTGACAGTCATGCTCACCAATCAGGAGGGGACGTGCTCCTCGAGTACAAGTCATGTTCACAAATCAGAAGTGACCCTAGACAACTACGTGTACGCCCACCAACAACAAACACATGGAACCCAAGGAAAACATGACATTTGTAGTGCGTAAAAATGGCCTCCTCTGAGCTCGAAGATCATGTGAATGACCGACCTATTTCTGTGCTAGAGACTGTTTACAGAGAGGTCCTGTTATCTCGTTATTGGAAGTTTTGATTTATTTTTACCGTTATTACAGTCAGCCCTGTGCAGAAGGTTCCAAAAAGCAAAAGTGGAATTTGCCACGCTCAGAGCACTACGCTGAATCCACGCGGATGAAGTGATGTGTAGGCATCCCTAGTGGAAATTCCAGTTGAAAAACCAGTAGCTAGTCTATTGGGATGAACTGGTCTCTATTGGTCTGTACTGGTTTCAATTGGTTCCAACTGGGTTTTCAGATTCTATTGGTTTGCCCAGTTGAGAATACCAGTTGAAACCATTTAAAACCCATTTAAAACTGGCCAGCACAGTGGAGGAGTTCGATCATAGACGTTGCGGGTCGAAATGTTGAAATATGACTTTGCATTGTCAGCATCTTGACGCTCTCACCACTGTCAGTGTGAACGTAGGCCTACAGTAAGTTTAGAAAGAAAAAAAATGTTACGTTGTTGCTGACCTGTACTATCTAGTTAGGCCTACGATGGGTGTGTCTTTACTGAACATGTTCCTCTTCATTATTCCCTAAACAATACAGTATAGCAACTTTTTGCATAGTATTTACATTGTATTAGGTATTACTAACAATCTAGAGATGAATTAAAGTGTACAGGAGGATGTGTGAAGGTTAGATGCAAATATTACGCCATTTTCTAAAAGGGACTTCAGCATCCACGGATTTTGGTGTCCGCGGGGGTCCTGGAACCAATCCCCTGTGGATACCAAATGTTTTATTTAACTTGATTCCTGAATGTGCAATATTTAGGTGCTGAGGAATAAGTGAATGACCTAGCTATTTCAATGGTAGCGAATGTTTAAAGAAGGGCCCTATTCTGTTCCTTACCGTAATTGTTTTATTATTTTTTATTATGATTGCTTTATTTATTTGTCTTAACAGAGCCACAGCTTTTGTGATAATTGTTCTATGTTTGATTTCTCTATGTTGTATGCCAATTAAAAAAAGTCATAAATACATGTAAGTAATTGTTGTAAGCAATTCATATCTTTTAAGTTCTCACCATTGTATTAGAGTACAGAGCAGATAATATGTTGAAGGTATCTCATGTGGGAATGCTCCATCATAAGTTTTAAATTTATTACACAGTGAATATTGAACTGAAGCTTGACTTCAAAAATTTATATCGCAAATCAAATCGCAATCGCAATATCTGTCAGAAATATCGCAATTAGATATTTTGCTCAAATCGTTCAGCCCTACACTGGTGGCAGGGGGCCTGATCTATTCCTTGATGTTGCAGCCTCATCTATATGGAGGAAAATGAGTACAATCAGCATTCATTCCTAACATTTGAGATACTGGTTAAAAACTAATGCAGAGGCATGAATATCACTGTGGAATAGCTGTAAACTAAATGACGCAAGAAGACACAGTGACTTCACAAACCTTGTTTCCTCATCTCCTCTTTGACAGCGTCAAGTCCTCCTGATTGCTCAATGAAGTCATAAATGAGTTTGGAGATCTCTTTATCTGTTAGCTGATCATCACTGATTCCAGCATAAGCAAAAAGCTTCTTCAAGTCAGGGTCCAAGTTTGTGGTCTGTAGCCAAGAGAGGCAAGGATTCAAAATATGCAAGCATATTATTAAAGATATTACAATGAAGTTGAGGGAAGATGTGGACAGAAGATAGGTCTAGTTTCTAGGAACATGTGGTATAAGAATGTACACAATATCTGGCTATTGATATCATGATTGATATCATGTACATTTCGTGGTCAGAGAATAGCAGACTATGCCACTATGAAAGCCAATGTCTTCTTTATGGGATCAGAATGAATGAAGCATCTTACATTAAAGCCTGAGTTTGGATCCCATCCCGTATGTGTCACATGCCTAGAACAAAGGGGAGAGTAGAATCAATGTTAAACAAAAAGATAAAAAATTATTGGGCAGAAATCACAAAGAAGTTTCAGAGGTTTCACAGAAAGTTCACTTGAATCCAATAGGAGCTCCAAACATTATTAAAAATCAAGTATTACAATATCAAAGAAGAACTGATGAGGGATTGCATTAATTTGCCTTTTCACATTGATGTTACAGGTGGTGGGTGGGAGACCATGACAAGGAGGTGGAGGCATTGAGCTATGACTCAGAGGTGGAGGTGGGAAAGGTCCATTATTTCCAGAGAGTCCAGAGCTGTGGGATGGAGGAGGTGCTTGTGGAGGTTGGCCTGGGACAGGCGGGAGGCCCCTATCTCCACGTGGAGGAGGTGGAGCAGGAGCAGAGCCAGGACGGGCACCACCAGGCACTGGTGGCGGGGGACCTGATCTACTCCTAGATGTTACAGCCTCATCTATGTGGAGGAAAATGAGTACAATCAGCATTCATTCCTAACATTTGAGATACTGGTTAAAAACTAATGCAGAGGCATGAATATCACTGTGAAATAGCTGTAAACTAAATGACGCAAGAAGACACAGTGACTTCACAAACCTTGTTTCCTCATCTCCTCTTTGACAGCGTCAAGTCCTCCTGATTGCTCAATGAAGTCATAAATGAGTTTGGAGGTCTCTTTATCTGTTAGCTGATCATCACTGATTCCAGCACAAGCAAAAAGCTTCTTCAAGTCAGGGTCCAAGTTTGTGGTCTGTAGCCAAGAGAGGCAAGGATTCAAAATATGCAAGCATATTATTAAAGACATTACAATGAAGTTTAGGGAAGATGTGGACAGAAGATAGATCTAGGTTCTAGGAACATGTGGTATGAGAATGTATACAATATTTGGCTATTGATATCATGATTGATATCATGTACATTTCGTGGTCAGAGAGTAGCAGTCTATGCCACTATGAAAGCCAATGTCTTTTTTATGGGATCAGAATAAATGAAGCATCTTACATTAAAGCCTGAGTTTGGATCCCATCCTATATGTGTCACATGCCTAGAACAAAGGGGAGAGTAGAAACAATGTTAAACAAAGATAGAAACTTATTAGACAGAAATCACAAAAGTGTCTGAGGTTTCACAGAAAGCTCACTTGAATCCACTGGGAGCTTCAGTATTAGTCTTTGTGAGTCTCAGTCCTTTTTTCTTGCCTTTCTTATCCTTCTTGTTCTTGAGGCAAGCTGGAACAGGTGTGGGAACTGTTGTGGGCTGATAACGGGATGCCAAAATGTCAGGATTCTGGATGTCTTCTGTGACTATGTGGCCTGGTGAAACTCCAGGACCTATGGTCAGAGAAAGACAGAGAGATAGAGAGAAAGAGAGAGAGACAGAGAGAGACAGAAAGAGCCCAGTAACTGAGAAATTTGTTATATTGGTGACTGCAAGGAGAGAGTTAATTGGGAAGTGGAGATGACGAACTATGTGATAATTTAACTCCACTAACTAAGACAACTCTGGTCTTAATGACTTGTCTTAATACACTCTGGTTGTATCAGCTGGTTGAATAACCATCCAAGCTGATTATGAATGTTTTCAGTTGTATTTATTACTGGTACTGACCACTTAAAGCCAACTTCTGCACATCCTGTCTGAACAGAGACTATGTTTGGAAAAATACAATGCTTGAAGGACCATTAACACACTACAGAAGAATTGGAAAAGGCAGCACATTTTAAACAGGTACCTACCATTTTGTGGAGGCAAGGGAGGCAAAGTTAGCTTTTCTGTGAGGAAAAAATCCATTTTAGACAATACTTGGTTCAATGTGGGGTAAAGAGTTAGTGAACGCGATTGTATGACATACAGAATTATGTAGTGGTTCACCTACCCTCACTTGATGGTGATGCTTGATGTCTTTTTTCTGTCAGACAAAATATTTAAAATTGACATGCAAAGTTTTTTTTCACAGACCAATATTACAGCAGAATTTGTCACAGCAATGAAAACTTCAATTTTTTCCTTTTTTTAGGAACCACTGGAGAGGGGAGGAGGGGAGTATATGACTGACCTTGGCGTTGAGCCCTTAGGTTGATTTTGTCTTCCACTACCGCACGGAAAGAATCAGCTTCCTGCTCGATTGCAAAATTAAGGCCCACCTGACAGTCCTGTGATAAAGTGGTATTCACTGTTTATTTTAACTGAAACATAGGAACTCAGGTGATTCTCCCACAGAAACATGCTGTCAGCTACATATTAACTCAGTATATGCGACAGAAACAAGCATGCTAACAAAACCTAACTGTTGAGTCAGAGGGGACATTTTCTATGTTTTTTTATTCCTTGTGTTCAGGTTTTCACTTAGGAAGCGTGGACTGATATACTCACATCAGCAGCAAAGGTATGGAAGAATGGTTTAGGGCTAAGGTAGGTCATCTGATTATACAACTCCTGCTCCCAAATCATCTTTCCCACCTAAATAAAACACATATTATATTAAAAACTGTATTGAAGAAGGTTCTTGGTAAATTTAGTAATTCATTCTAGTGGAATATCTAATAGCTTTTGTATGTTGATAAATGATCAAATACATACAGTATTCATTGTAACACTGTGAAGGTGGTGAGTCTGTGCTTATGATACAAGTACAGGATACAAGTACAGGAATTCTCTGGGAATTCTATTTCTGTCATTCCTGTAACAATTGCTATTCATTAAAACATAAAATAAATTACAGGTTAATGTTATACAACTGCTACATTCCACATGCTAATTTGGGACCTAGGTGGAAGAGACAGAATGTTCTCTGACAGACCTTTATGTCAAAAAGGTGAATGAAGTAGGAGCGTTTAGGGTTGTCCTTTACAAAGCACACCACCCCCGTGTGCTGCAGACTCCAGTGAGCTGGGCTGTGGGGCAATGCCATGTACAGCTGAGCCACTGCTGTCGCCAAAGTCTGTAGATGCCAACACAAAAATAGACAGACAATCTCTTTAAGTCCACAACCTCTTTCATTTGTAGGGCCCTTTAATTCCATTAGGATAAAATCAGTGCTCATGAAAGTCTGAGGGTTTCTTCAGACTTAAAAATATGACTGTATTTCAAAACTGTTTCCAGTGTGACCCTATTTAATAATTCATTTCAAATATACTTTGTCAGGTTCAAAAGAAACTGCACAAAGAAGATTGATCCAGATTTTATTGCACAGGAAAGAATATATCAAACTACATTTGAAACAGTCAAACACATATATTCTAGCTTATTACTTATATGTGTATGCATAAATATTGATGATGAAATACTTAGACCCTGAATGCACAGGAAATGCTAAAGGCATTTAATGCCTTTTTGCTTAGAGAGCAGTTAATGACACCAATGATCTCTTTTTGGCTTTTACAGCAGCCATTTTTGTCCTTGTACAAACTACTGAACTACTTGTGCATTTCCAGAACACTGAACTACTTGTACATTTCCAGAAACTCAACTACTGTCTGCTTGTTTAGTACCTTGCTTAGTTCCATGTGGTTCGTGACTCCTGACGCTAGCGAAAAAATCGTTTACTTACCACGCATTTCTGCCCAAGGAGGTCCACCACTCTTTCATTCTCTTGGATTCTCAGGAGGTTGCTGGGCACATTTTCCTGCACCTTTGACTTTCTTCCTCGACTCATTGCTCCTCACAGAAAGGGTGAGAAACTCTGGAGCACAATGTTCAGGCCCAGTTTTTTCCCCTTTTTCCCACAGATGACTGCAAAAGCCCCCAAGACCAGGGAGAAGGCTCCTAACTTTGACTTCAGTATTTTTTGACGAATGTTGTAAGTTCTGAGCAGACCAATAGAACAGGAACAGAATAACCACACACTATATCAGCTTCCAGAAAGTTGAGGACAGTCCTGCTTAGTTTGCATAAAGTTTTGTTGAGGTTTGTCGTTGGAATATCTCATGTACATCTTTGAAAGCACACTTGTTGCACTGTAGTAGCAGGCAAATGATCTTCATGGACATCATTGCTTGAGAGTTTAATATTACTGAATGTTTCCCTCAAGTAAAACTGAAATCTGAAGTGTTACTAAAAGTATCCCTTCAACACTTTTTTCGGCCCCTTCAACCCAGAGTGAGCAATCCAGTATAGTACACTGTTAAGCAGATTATCATTCACTGAAAAGTGGTGTGTGTGTGCACATTCAATTAAGGATAACAGAAGTACAAAATGGATTTACAAAGACTTGTCAAATTGCAGAAAACCAATAACATCATATCAAATGTGTGAAGAGAGATAGAAAGTGCAAGAGAAAACAAACAAACAGACAAACAAAAACCCAATATGAAATCCTTAGAAGAGGAACTGCCCTGAGACACATGTTTGTGAGTTATTAATGTCATTTTCTCGCACTAGACAGTTTGTGTGAAATCATAGTGCATCAGTTGAAGGTCACATCAAACAGAGATTTTTTGAAGTTTTTGAACTGTGGATTTTCAATGAGCTATAAATTGTTCTTCGAAAGGGTTAAGATGAGGGCCAAGAGGACATAAACCCTGAACACCATAACCGTGCTAACGTGGAGGAAGTGAGTCTGAGGCATTTAGATGTGTATAGTGTGGTTGGTAGCTGCTTCGTGCAACAGAAGGCTCCAGGTTGACTCAAAGTTTTGAGTGACCCAAAGTTTTGAATCTTTGTTATAAATAATACCATTTATTAGAGTTTCTAAATCTCTCCTTGCATGTCCCCAGATATTTTATTTATTTTTCTCTCATTGTTAAACCTGCTCCTCTGCTACCAGTAGTCAGGGGCTTATTGACTTCTTGACAATGTATCTGATTTAATGGAACTAAGATAGAGGAAAGAAGTGAAATCTTCTGGGATTATGTGAGGAGAGGCCTGGGACACATTTAACAGGAAGCCATAACACTGATGCTTTATGTATCGTCCAACTATTTTAAAGCGGATTGAAAGCTTAATGTTTTTACTGGTTTATATCAAAATAAATCTCAAAGGGTGCATGTTCTCCACAAAGAGATGAAACACACATTCGTCAACACAGACAAACTTTATTAAAATCAAGTATTACAATATCAAAGAAGAACTGATGAGGATTCGCATAAATTTGCCTTTTCACACTGATATTACAGTTTGGCACATTCTGGGTCACTCATGAATATTTAAATCCACTCATTACATTCTAATGAAGTATGGCTTGTAACACTTGGGCTGATAAGCTCAGCTAAATAAAGCTTCACGACTGTTTTTCCTGTTGTGCCGTGCGAACTATATTGTGATAAAAGCAACCTTTAAGTCAACAGACAGGTTCTGAGCATATTCACATGAAAGCAAGGTTTTCTCTGTCAAGCCTTAGAGTCACTTGCTCAGACCGTGCTCCAGACTGACTCATCAATGAAACATTATTGCCTCTAAGTTCTTATACCTAAACTGCTTTTAACAATTTGCATTTTTTCTTTGTTGGTTTTGCTGTATTTAAATTTTTTTTTAAACTTTGTTTTTATTATTTTTTTTTGTCTTTTTGCTTCAACCTTTATGTGTGCGCATGTGTGTGTGTGCACGTGTGTGTGTGTGTGTGTGTGTGTGTGTGTGTGTGTGTGCGTGAGTGCGTGCGTGCGTGCATGCATATATATGTTCCTTTTTATGGTTCCATTTTCTATTTTTTTTAAGAGAGGTCAACTTGTGCACCTTACTGTGAAGTGTCAAAACAGGAGTGTCTGAAAACACAAATACAGGAGAGATACACTAACCTCTGACCATTAGACATTGGTTGTAAATATTCTTCACTCTTCAGATGACAATGGTTATACTTGGTGTGACACTAAAGAGAGCTGCTCAGTCAGGAGGCATTTGGCCCACAAGTTTCAGTTGAAAAAAAAAATGAATGGATCTTTTAAATGTATTCACAAGCGCAAGCTCTAAACAAATCAGACTGAACAGTATTGTAATTCATTAAAGAGAAGTGTGTCACCATTTTTGGTTCCATGGATTTGCTATGAGCAAAAAAAATGTTGTTGTTTTTTTTTTTTTTTAGCAGCCTCAATATGAATGCAACTGTTTGGATTTGGAGTACGACGTTGCAACCATTAAATACAGAACAGAAGAAAGAGCATAAATATATATAAGTTATTTGGAAAAGTATTGCCCTTATTGTATTTTAATTGGGATGTGAATTTGTTAAAAAAAACTGAAACATTTAGTTCACTTCTTCAGGTATAACTGGAGGAAAAACTATGCATATTATCTTTGGCATCATATCCCTGAATTGACGTCAAGATTCAGTGAGATGAACAAAAAGTATATTATTATACTTGTCAGGGCTGTTACTACACGAGCCATAACATAGTGATTTTGTGGTCTTACTAAAAGGATAAAAGAAACCTCTCCAGTTGTTCTTGGCCTCATCCTCACCTTAGGCCTGTTGTTCAAAAACCTTTGGCTTTTTTACGCAATCTAAAAAGCTTTTAGGGGGTTTCCACTGGCAACACGATTGTCCTCTTCTCTGAAGCACATCAAGGCATAGAGCTGTGTGGAATCTCTAGATCTGTTGCCAGGCAACATTGCATTCCTAAAAGATTTGCCACCCTAGAGCATGACAATTATTTCCATTTTATTATTTTTTTTTTAAATGATTGGACCTCAGTCTTACCCTAAAAAACCTCAGGTAAAACTCAAAAGAAGATGGGTCCAGCCTGTTAATGGTGTAAGGTGTCTCCCATACTGCATTCTGGATCAAGGGGCAGGATGGCTTTAGAGTGCTCTGCGTAACAGGCTTTGGGACCCCAGTAGTCGTGGTAGAGGTCTAGTGTGCTCCCATGCTCCGGCTCTCCCCATAGATCCAGTCCAGAGCAATAAAAGTAAGGCTCATGGTCATGAAGATGAAGCCCAGTGCTGTGAAACAAGCAGCCTGAGAGAACAGAGATGGAACATCAGCGCTCATGACCGCTTTAGCGTCTTGACAACATCGAGATCTTATCTCTGAGATACATGAAAGACATACTTGGATTTTTGGTCTGGATTTCATTGGCTCCATGTCAGTAGGAACTATGCGGATGTAGAACAATCCTGGAAGGATGAAAATTAAACTTGGTGCAGAGGTTGCCCCTAAAAAATAGAAAACAGGAGATTGTAGATGAACTCCACATTTCTGTTCTGAAATGATCAAAAGTCTCTGGACTCCGTGATCATACAGCCCAGTGTATGAAACTTCAGATGACAAGATGAAACCTGAAACAAAGACAGATGTTATGCACTCACCAATGATGCCAAAAATGTCTCGAATATTGGGAACAAAGATGACCAGGAGGTTGACGACAAAGAGGAGAGCAACGGCAATGGAGACGTGACGCACCCAGTGAAAAGGTTTCTCAGGAAATAACAGCTGCAGCAAAGCTCTACGAATCTATAGTTAAAAATAAATAAATAATTACTGTAACCAGCACTGCTCATTATTAGAAGACAGAGTCTCACATACAGACTAACAGACATCAGTAATTTATCTGAGAGACATTATTGATTGGGAAAATCTTATCTACATTCATTTTCATCTACCCTTTAGGTTTTATCCCATTTGCGTTTTTTTTGGGGGGGGGGTCGTTTTTTTTTATCTCTGGGTTTTGATCGTTTAATTGACGTTGATATATGGAACCGTAATTACCATGAAATCACAAAGTCACAAATAACAGGCTGTGATTAGCACCCAGTCCTTATAAATATAAAAGAGCACATTGAAGTGAAAGCTCGTACAGGGAAGAGCACAACAGGAACTGTCAGAGTGACGGCTACGAGGACAGCCAGGCGCACACACAGGATGAGGGTGTCCATAGGGTCCACTTTACTGTAGGTGTGAAGAAGCTCCGCTTCCGTGTTAGCTAAGAATTCAAATGTTAATGCCAAAGTTTAGTCCATAACTCCACATTTCAAAAACAGTTGAAAGGTAGACATTTTGAGAAGTTATAAGTATAATCTTTGTAATTAGGCATTTTTGCAATCAAATTTTTCAAATTTTACAAATCACCAATCACAAATTTTGGGGTATTTTTATAGCATAACATTTCCAGGATTACATATGCCATTCAACTTGGACTTGTTCTCCAATTGGTCTTACCAAAGAAAGTTAGATAACCAAAGATGGCTGTGAGTAGGTACATGACAAACATGCCAAGGATGGACGCATTCGCAATGGCCTGCATGCGTCTTTTCGTAGGACTGGAAAACAGACACAGAACAATAACAAATAGAAAATTACGAATAATATAATTACATTTCTCTGATTGCACTTTTGCACGACCAGCGATTGGAAGACTTACAGAGAGGAATAAGAACCTGACACTTCAGAATAATTTAAGGAAGCACGAAAGTTAACTGAGACAATTATTACTGACCTGAAAGTAAGTGAGACAGTGGTTTCCTGACCTTTTAAGAGTAAAATAGTGAGTTCAATAATAGGATTGTTTGTTGTGTGCGTGATCCTAACTCACTTGCGCAGCTCAGTGTAGATGGGCAGCACTTCAGGATGACAGACAAAGGCAAATGCCAAGATGGGAACTGTGTATGCTGTCTGAAAAGCAAACAGGGGGCATATGAGATTAAAAGAATTGCATTACGCAGTCACGCTATACAGATTTTCTCAATCCTGGTCCATCCCTTAGCGTGGCAATGCAGGTTCTAAAGCAGCCAGTTGCTGGGTAACTCGAGATATTCCCGGGTGAACATATATCTGTTGGCATGTAGAACAACCTTTAGAGGAAATACTGTAAATAGCTCATAACCTTTGCTCGGGTTAGATCATAAAGCAATCCACGTGCTGTGACCGTCTCCCAGAACTTCCTGATTACAGTAGGAAGCGTCTATTTAGCAACTGCTCTATAGAGAGGAAGAGGCAGTTCCTCTGACCTGCTGGTTGACGGTGAAGAGTTTTGCTTCACATTCTCCTTCAGAAGAGGTATTGACTGAATGATTCCCAAAAGACTCGAAGGGACAGGGGATGTTGAACTTCTTATATATGACCTAAGGTGTATGGTCGGGGCGAGACAAGGAGAGAGAGAGAGAAAAAAAACAGAGAGAGAGAGAGAGAGGGAGAGAGAGAGAGAAAGAAAAGAGAAGTTTTACATGTGCAGAGATTAATTCAGAGAGTCACTATGAGTAAACATGACATGCCTAGAAGTCAAGACAATGGATGACTCATATGCAGTGTAATGTTAAGACATAAATGGATATGTTATACCTTGACAAAGACTAATGTTACTGTTTGTCAAATTTCAAATGAACATACTTCCTCTGCTTTTAAAATATGTATTACGTAAACGCCATTCAATTTATGTTAAATATCAAAACAAATAAGACCTTTGATTTCATAATACCAATGCACATATTCTATAAATGATTATTCCTCTGTAAGCACTCATTTATAAAGTAACCACAAACATATGTATTTCAGCATTTTTGCGGACTGTGGTGAAAACTGGCAACAAGGGCGAGCCTAAATTCCAAACTCACTCACCGCGCTTAGGAAAAAGACCATGCACGTCAGAGAGAAACCACTGGTGTAGCCAAGGTATCCTGCAGGAATCAAAAACATTCTGTCACAAAAAGAATTATGGCAAAGCACAGTCTCAATAGTTGTTAAAAAAAAAAAAAAAAACACTACATTTTTGCTTGGAGCTTTGGGTTGGACCGCCTGCAATAAAATGTAATTCAAGCGCCGTAACTCAACTTTAGTTCCACTAGGAATAAGACTGTTAATTTGGTTGTTAAAGAAAAATGTAAATCCATTCACAGTAAAAGGAGTCCACCCACATTATCTGAGCATGATAGAGAAGCAAAGACCATAACCTACCCAAGTGTCTCATTAGTGCCAGAGGAAGGATGACACAGACAGACACAATGACAATGAGATAATTTCCATTGAAGTACCATTCTCTGAGGACAAACACCAAAAACAGGCAGGTCAGGCAACACAGGGAGAAACAAAGATGCAAATTCAGAATGAACCTCTCGGTCAATGAAATGTTAAGAGTCATGTGCAAAATCAACTTGCAGTTGTGTCTCAAAGGAACCAAAAGACAATCATTTCATTGTTATGTGGAACTAAAATTACAGGTCATTTCAGACTCACGGATTCCAGACTTACCCACTGCTTGACTCTTGACCAAGGAAGGTCTGAATGACCAGGGGTAGTTCATATTTCACAATGAAGAGGTAGCTAGACATTGCTGAAGAAAAAAAAAAAAGCCACAGTTTTTTTTTTTTTCCTTACGCTCTGACCATCTCATAGAAATAGTTTTGTATTGCTGTAATTGTAGCTTGCCAAAAACTCTTGCTAAAACATCACAAAGCACCTTCCAGAACACTAAAATATTTGTTGTAGCCCACATGTCATAAGAGTTGCCATTACGCAATGCTATCACGCTAATGGTCCATGTGAGCGATGCAAATCCATGAGCGCTGCCTCTATATTCATTAGTATACACCACAAACTGTGATGATTGGAGCAGAACAGCATTTTATTAGGACACTTATGTTTACTGCTTCACTTTTCCTAAATGGTGGCTATTGAGTTCAGATGCCAAATGTGCCTTACAGCATTGCGAAGAAGTTTTTTTTTTTTTTTGCAAATGCATAACATGCCAGAAAGTCATGCAACCTCGTGAATGGTTGTTATGAGTATGAAATAGAGTAAGAATGACAGTCTATGCATGGAGGTCAAGTAGCTAAAGTAATCCGTACATCTTTATTGACTTTGTCAGTAAAGAACTAAAGGTGATCTCTACTTAGGTTAAAATTAGTTTCAGTCTCTATTTTTAAACTGACCTCCTATGTTGTGCATGGTTACGACCATGGCAGCCAGTACTTTCCCTGGGTTTCCAAACGCACGTTTCCCCAGCTGCTCATATGCACGTATACCTGAGGAGGAATCAGTTATTGACCAAAACTGATGTCTCTGTCACATACATTTGCAATGTTGAGCTTTTGAAGCTGAATAGTGCATAAACATGAGCCTGTGATTACAAGGTTAAATGTGAGATGAGATAGAAGCAAGGTTCTTACCCACAACTCCAGCACTTTTCAGGAGAAGATGAATAGAGTAAGAGGAAAGAACTGCTATGCAAGTCAACAGGATTCTGTGGGGAGGGGGGGAGGGGGGACAAAAAAGAAAAATTAATCAGCATACACAGTATTGTAGACAAACAAGATAATTTACATTGTATGTTTTCTTTAAGCGATTCAGTAAGATGCTTTTTCAGGGCGTTTTATTTTCATCTGAATGACAATTAACTATTGATGCCTGCATTTTTGTGTACATATTTACCCCCGTGACAATTGATATTAGCACTCCATGCAGATCTCTCGAGTAAACAGACAGACTAGACGTCCAGCCACCTGCTCACCCCAATTTAGGACCAAGCCTTAAAATCTTCCACACTGCGCACGTGTGTGGGTGTGTGTGTGGGTGTGTGCATGTGTGCACGCGTGCGTGCTTGGGTGCGTGCATGTGCGCTTGTGCGTCTTGTTGGCATCTACAGCCTCAACTACAGTACAGGGAAGGCTACGATTCATCAGCCAAACGAACAACTATATTTAACTCATGAAATTTGATTAGGAAAGCCCACGTGGCTGTGGGCACACTCCATACAGGTCCGCTCTCTGGCCGCGCTTGCATACTCTGACCAATATCACAATGTTCATTCTCCGCAAAACAAATCACAAACACAGCAAGGGCATGTTTCATTATTTCGATTAATATTCAGTAATCGGTCTCTTTTCATGTATGAACGATAGACTGACTGGGTTGAGTAGGTGTTCTGAAAGACTCACAGAAAGAGAATGATTCCAGTGTTTGACATGGCATAAGCCAGTCCTAGAATTCCACTGCCCATGATTGCGTTACTGAGGTTGAAGACAGACATTCCAAATGAGGTCTTCCCTTCAAACTGTCAGACAAACAATGGGAACATTTTTGAACTTTTAAAGCAGGAACGTTTTTGAACTTTAGCACCGAGAACCGGTTTGACTATTGAGTAAATGTGCTGTTAAAGGGCCTGCAGTGCACAGCCCTGATATTTCACACACTCACATCTGTAAACTGGGGCATCTTTCTTCCATCAGACTTGTGTGGAAGGAACTCCTCTTGCTCAGGCGATAATCTACATGTTCCATAACAAAAACAAAGTTCACACACACACACACACACACACACACAGCAAAAAGTCACAAATGTTTCAAAACTGAGCTTGTAACTACTGTTAGAATGTTCTTATTGCCAAGGTTCCTTTTCTTCTCCTGAATCAAAATAATTATAAACCTGAATCAAACACTTGACCATTTGAGTGATTACTGTTTAATACAGAAAATAACTGGCGGTGACGTAACGGAATGTGTTAATGCAAAACTAAATCCTAAGCAACTGCCATGACGTGATAAAATAAGCACTGTTCTCTGGATCTGTGCCAAGCCATTCACTGGCAGACACATTGTGTTAACTTGCATTGGTGCCATGCTTCCTGACCCCTGCTGATGGTGACAAGTGGTTCAAATAAAGTTCAGTTTATTCTATTTATTCACAAATGAACGCCCACCTCATTAAAAATAGAAATCCACAATACCTACGCATTTATGTTAACACTTAAGTCAATTATCCATGTCAGTGCATATCAGCATGCATTATTTTTAAAAGAATAGGAATATGTCAACAATCTCTATGCTCTCTGTTTTGTGATTGCAGTTCAGGATAATTTATTCGCATCATTGATTGTTAATGATATGTGTAAAATGACTCTACTCCTGTTAGAATGATAAAAGGTGGGATCTGACTGGTCACAATTGTAAAGTCATGTGCTTCATGGTACTATAATAAGCAACCTTACAATAACAAACAGATGTAACAAACTAAGAAGTAATGAGATCAAGTTCATCAAAAAATATAAATTAAAAAAAAACCCCAAAAAAACAGATATATAACATCTTTGCAAATATGCAGAGGTTCCTTGGCATTGACCTTTGTCATTTTTTTCATGTCTATGAATATAGTCAAATGGGACAAAAGGGTAAATTATGTATGGTTTGATTAAAATAGCATTGTGAGACCACAGAAAAAGAAAATACATACTCTTCTTCAAGAGGGGCAAAGTCGTGGCAATGGTTACCATTGGACAGTTTCTGTAGCTCCATGTTTTCGTTTTGTTTTCTTACAGGCCGCTGATGCTGTTAAAATTTGATTTGGGGAAGCTCTCTCAAGCTTAGATCTAGAGAGGAAAACACAGACAGTCGACAAATATTAGTGTCTTAATCAACTTTTAAGTAGCATATATTAAACATTGCTTAGCAACACTCCTTAGCAACATTGCTTAAAACATTGCGTGACAGTTCAAACCATATAACTCATTTTTATTTTTTTGTAATGAAGCATTGTTTGGCTATGCAGGTTATTCATAGAGTGACCATGGGACCATCTCAAGGTGCCCGTTGTCACATGTGTATGTTTCCCACACGCTAAACCCTGGCTGGCTCTCTTCAGGTCACATTTCACCACAAGGAAGCAACATGTACAAACTGTATTATTACTCTAACTGATTTTCTGTTGGGTGCATAGTCACTTTACATGTATCAAATACATAGAACCTTCTTTTTTGTTAGTGCAGTGTATATACAGTATGTATTACATATGAAAGTAATGAGACTCAGTTTAACTGTTCTTTGGACTATGGGCTTGTTTATAATAAGCATGTGTTCATCAAACGAACGCTTGAAAAAAGATGTTCAAGCGTATCTTACGGGTAATTACCTCAAATTTCTATATTATATAGGTGACTTAGCACAAACTTCCTGAGTCAATGAGACATGACAGGTTCAAATTATGTTGTGAGGTTGGTTGGTATTCTTGTTTCTGTTTCTGCTGTTTCTGTTGCTAAGACACAAATCCTGACCACTTGGGCAGTATGTCAACGGTCAGCAGCGAGCTATCAGCATTCAGAGAAAAATGTATTCGGTGGACACAATTTGATCTGTGTGTATTTAAGCTGCTACAGACGGTCAGAGCATTTGCCACCGGTCGAGTTGACACCGGCATGTTATTCATTAACCTACATAACAGAATTGTAATACTAAACACGGAACTGTGTGGGATGTGTTCAGAAAAGCATACACCAACAGATAAAAAAAACACTGCAATATGTTTAACAGATACATGGAAACTTCCAGTACGTAAAAACACTGGACGTAAACATTAGGAATTTGTTTCGTGTTTTGGCGAGACACTGCAGAAATCTCTGGGAAATTTCAACAAAGCATATCACTGTTGGATACGAAATTCACAATCATATGCTGTCCAGCAATTTTCCAAGTAGCTGATACGTGGCTGAAAATCCCAGACTCTGGAGTCTGGCCAGCCATTGCCAGCTGCAGTTCTACACCAGTTGTTGTGGATCTCAGGCTTGTACACTAGCATGTCACATAGGTTTGATAAGGCCGACTTACGCACCGCACTGACAACATGTGTGTTGCTCAACGCACACGTGTTAAACACGTCTCCGCGCCCTCAAAACAACATCTTCCCAAAGCAAAACATGAAAAAGCTCTTTAAAAAACTAGTTTGTTGTCCAAATATATATATATATATATATATATATATATATATATATATATATATTTAAAATACTCTGGTATCATCACAATTAGGAAATAAGTTCATTAAACATTGAAGAATAAAAACAATTTTGCTAATTTAACAGTAAACCAGAGAATCTCTCCATATAACGGCTGTCTCACGTGCATTATGGATTAAGCAAAACATGGGTGTTGAAGCTTGATTTATTATAACCACAGATGTAGTTAAGCTATAAAAACCTCGTAATAAAACTTAGGTCATGCTGAATATTATGGCAGGTACATGTTCAGTCTCAGAAGATGAGCTGTTATATCATTACAGCAAAAGGGTGATTTGCTGTTAGCCTAGCAGGGTGTTATCAATATTGCTCATTCAGTGAACTCAACTGACAGATGAAAGCAAGATCTTACAGAGCAAGAGAGAGCTTAAGAACTTATTTTATTAATCAGCTGATGCTAAATACATATAAAACTTACTTGTGATTGAAAGCTGTTTATAAGCCACGTTTCCCACTTAAATAGCTCTAGTCATAGTAAACGATCCGTAATAATGTACGGAAAAAAAAACACTTTATCTAGCTGGAACGTGAAGACACATGCTTAGGATTTTGAAACAATTTAGTGAAGAGACTTACGAGAAGAGAGAATTGTTAGTTAATGCTTGAAAATATACCTTACAAACACATACCATTTCTAGATTTGATGAAAAGCTCTTCAGTAAGGTATCAATACTCCATGTCATTGTTGTCTATAAAACCTGAAAGTGCTGAAATCAAGTTTTGTTTTTTGTTTTTTAATCCATAAAAGATACTAATCCAGTTCCCATGGAAATATTTTCATGTCAGTCTCAACCTATTTGCCAAAAATGTAGCCCCAGAATACAACCCTAGAGATGTCTTGTGCACTGTAAAATCAAAGGAAACATTCTTCATAGTGTTAATAATTTTCTGGGCTAATGCAAAATTTCCTGTTGCTAAAATCTTCTTGGCAAACCAAACAACTAGAAAGAGGAATCAATCTAGATTAAAAGTCCTGCTAATGGAACTCACCCCAGTTTCAAAGTGTTAATCACAGAACAGGAAAAATAGCTTGTAGTCTCAATGTTTCTGTCTGCATGAAAAGTCGACGAGTGGTGTCCAGTCTCTTACTGAACAGTTAGCTATTCAATGAGTTGTTTACCTAACCTTCTTAGCATTCAGTTCAAACATTTGGGTGGAGAGTAGGTTGGTGCATGAGAGACAGAGTACTATACAGTTATTCCCATTTTAACACGTTTTTTTTATAGTTATCATGGTATAATTACAATGTCTCTCACTAAATACAAGCATAATTTTACTTTGCTCTCCAGTTTTTTGTTTATACCAAAAATATACAGGTTTCAAATTTATCAGTTTAAACACACAGTTGACAAATTCAACACATGCAGATCACCGAGACAGATAACACTGGACACTCAAATTTCTGTCCAAGTTACTCAATGTTTAGCTTTTAGCTTTTAGCTTTTAGCTTTAGCTTTAACTTATAATTGATGTATTTTATGGTAATTTATGATGATATAACTTGTTCAGAATGCCCAAATCCATGCTCACTCTCAACAAAACCTATATCAGTTCCCTTCATTGAGGCCACTAAAATTTCTCCCCCTGCTCTGCCTTTCCCCCTTTTCCCACTGCAGAAGCTCCCTATAGACTCTCCCTCACTCCCTATTTGGCAAAAACATGCTCTAATGCAGTGCACTATAGGTCTCTGCCTGAAACTATACCACTCTGTACAAATGGTCCATTTATGACAGGCACCTCAATGTGTAGAGCAAGTCCATACTTGATTTTCGGCTCTTCCCACAAGACAATATTTTTTTGCTGTTACACTCTGCAAGTCCCTTACATTTTTTGTACTGGAATACATGAGTCACTCGAGACTCATATCTGTTGGCAGATGTAAGTTAAAATAAGTATTTAGATGATATCAGTGCCTCACGCTCCATTACTGAAGAACTAAGGCAAGTACCATTTTTCAAACTGTACTCACACTGATCCAATACACCGTCAAAATAATACACAAAATAATAACGTAATCTCTTAAATCCTGGCAATTACGCAAGTCATCCTCTGTCAACATACTTAATTCACATTTCTGCACTTCCCCAGCCATAACAGTAGTATTTCAGTGAGGTCAGGATATCCGTTCTGGTAAAGGGACACTCATTCTATGCGTATCCTGCACCATGCAGTAAAGAAAAAGCCTTTCAATTCACAATACATGTTTCCTGCTAACCATGATTTGAGTGGACTGTATGAGATGCCAACATGAATTTTAGGAAAATGAATCCTGGTGTTGCTCCCAGCATAGAATAAGTGCTGTGTTGTATCAGATGAAGCTTATGTGATGTGTTTGACTTATGAACACGAACACACTGAATATATACTTCTCCACATCAGGTTGTATGCCTATCACAATTACCAGTGAGAAACTGATGCTATGTAAGGGTTTTTTCCCCCCAAATCTATTCTAGTTTCAAGAAATTCTGCAGAACAAGAAATGCACCACAAGGGACCTCCAAAAAAAAAAAAATCAATGTTGTACTTGATGTTCCTAAGAAGTGCTGTTGTGGGCAGACTTTCGTTAAACAATAGGCAACTTTATATCTTCTGTAAAAAAAAACAAAAAAACACTTCTATTTAAAAATGGCGTTAGCTTTTGCAACTAACATCTGTTTTGCGAGAGCACAGGTGAAGATTAAAAAACTGAATTAAAAGTTTTAGTGGATTCTGATTTTGGCAGTTAAACTTGCTCATAACACTCCTGGAGACTGAAGCATTCCTATTGGGCAGTCGATCTAGATGTGTAATCTGATCTCAGACTGCCTCTCTGAGACCAGCCATATCCCATAAGGCACAAATAGGAAAATATTTCTTATAACATGCCTTGACCCTCTTTCATGGCTCGTGGAAGTGTAAGTTTACATCTTATATAACACATTTTCAGTCTTTGGGAATTCTAGGATGACTGATACAGACTTTCTTGAGCCTGAGGAGATTAGACTGATTAAAGATCAGGCAGCTGTTGAAACTGATATCTCTAATGTGAAATCCTAAACATTTAGAAATCAAAAGAGAAATCACTACTTTGTTCATATCAATATTTTGATGTTAGCTGCAGTGTGGCGCCATGAGATGCATACTGTGAAACACGTACTTAAGAAATGGAATGTGCCTTGTCACATACACATATTTGTGGCTATAAACATCTCACTCTATATACATAAGTTTCCCACGTCATAGTGGAGAATACAAGAACTGTCACAACAACTCTTGCCAGAGGACAAAAAACTCATTACTTTGACTCGCTGAACTTTCTGCTTTCAGTTACATCAAACGATTAATTGTTCAATTTCAGTCATATAATAACTTTCTTCTTCAACATTCAATTTTACAATGACTTGTTAAAACAGAAAGAAAGGATTTCAAGTTAGCCACTAACTTGGTCTCTGTGTGAATCAAATTTATATATATATATATATATATATATATATATATATATATATATATATAAAAGACTTTTCCAATCTGATGAAGTTAAAATAAATGTATTGGGCTAATTACACAACACATGCAGTAATGTATCCTCTGTTTACTTAATACACTAACTGAAAGTCTTTGCCAAATTCTTCATAGTAACTGGGTTATGATTTGGCACAACATTTCAGGCTTCTGTGTTTTCTAGCTGATTACCACTACCTCAGCTATGAATACTACAACAAAGACTAAAGGTCAAATGTTCAAATAAGGCTTGACTTGTCAAAGAAGCTTTGGTAGCAAAAAAAAAAGAAAACTGTATAAACATATAATAGACGCTTAAGAACTAACTACTGTGTTATCAACTAGACTTCCTTGGCTATTTAACCCTTCCTGTCAAGAGCTTTAAGTCTTTTATGGCCCATGTGCTTTGGTTAAAAAAAGAAAGAAAAGCTTTGAAGGAGTCGAGTCTCTCACCCTTTTGTGCTGAAATGTTGCTCTTTCAAAGATACATGTGTTGAAGCATTCTTTAAGATGTATTCCTGTTGGAGGTGTAGTGTTTTTCTTAGTTGTAATTAGAAATAGTTAAGAGCCAAAGACAGAAGACAGTGTGGATCTACTGAAAGGAAAGAGAGAGGAATAGGTGGGAGCACATGCCTAGAAAAGAGCTCCGAGAGGCAGGGCTGTGGTCTCAAATTTCTAGTGATGTCACTGACTCTGAACTCACTCTCTTGCCAAGTTAATACAGGGCATACCCTGTTTTTGCCTCTCGGTGCATCCTTAATTTACTACATCAGGACTTAACTGTGTTTTGTGCTTCTAGGTTTGACATTTAGATGTACATCCATAATCTCAAGTCTAATTTAAATCAGACTTTAAAAATCCCTTAAAACCTTTCACAAAAAAAAAAAAAAAAAAAGATAAATAAATAAATAAATAACATATTAAAACCCCTGATCTTAAAAAAGAACAAATGTTTTCACTTCTCATTTATGTGGATGACAGCAGTTTCTTCCAGAAATCTTTTGCTGGACCACAAAACAAAAAGCTAGTACAAAGGTATGAATCGGTCTAATATATTTCACCCAACTTATTTTAATAGCAATACTAGCAATATTAATCTGGCAGCTGTAGGTTTTGATTATTTTGTAGTTTTTCTCAAGTTTCCATTTTCCCTGATTATGACCAGAGAGCAAACTGTATAGTGTTTGAGTTATTACGCCAATCAAAGTGTGAGAAACTTTCTGTGACATTAAGTATTAATGGAACTCGTACATATGTATGGGTCTCTCCAGTTCTCTCACACTTACACTTTGCACTGCTGTATACACAGACACCAAGTCAAATTGTGAACAAATACATAAGTGAACACAAGTGAAACATGGCTTAAAATACTTTGTACTAGTGGTTGAATTATGTGATAAAGGAATATAATGACACGAAAACAATACAAAAGGATCACACTCCATTGGGTAGAGTGGAGTAGACAGACGAATAAACTTTTGAATTGCTAATTATTTAGCCCTGGGGCTACAAAACTGGATGTCACACTAATAGTGCAAGGAAATAAAGGGAAACACAACAAAACACCAGCAGGACTTCTTTCAAGTGCTGTTTCTCAAGCACTTTTTAAGTGTTCGAGGTGTAGCACCTTTTGTCTTTCAGCCCAGTATGTCAACAGAGCTTTGTAATTGTAACACACTTTCAACCATTAACCATCAAAATGTTAAAAAGCAACATTGTGCATTAACTGTTAAAGGAAAAAGCTGAGAATGTATTCAGAGTTAAATGTATTGTAGTCGCGTCACGATATTTGGTAGATATAATATGTTGTAGTTCATTCTGTTCCAACTTCTGTTGCTGGGTCAAATAATGGACAAAATAAATCAAAATATGAAGACAGCTCTACCACGTTGAGATATTAACTGCTTATCCCCACATTGCAAGATTGTAACCTCATTGTCTCCAGCAACTCACTATAAAACTTCTTAAATGTACTGTATGGTAAATAACGTGGGATAACTTAGAACACGCAGCCCTGGGGTCTCATACACAGGTTTTACTCGAAGAAAGTCATAAAGTTTTGCCCTGTAGTGTTAGGCAGTGTTAAACTAAAGCAGAACCGTGTTTAAATATAGCGACTGTACAGACCTCTCAAATTAACTCTACATTTAGATAGCGCTGATGAACCAAAATAGGATTCAGCTTTTCAATGTGTATTCGCGTACGCTACTGCTTGTAACTACTGCATACCATCACACATTATTGTACACTATATTAAAAAGAAAAAAATGACACAATTTCTGATGCCTCTTAGACTTCTTAGAAAACGTTTCCATAGCAAAATGTCAATTTGGCACACAGAGCACGTGTTTAAACGTCGTTACTAGTCATGAGACCAAAGTGCGAAATGCCGGATGGGAATGATAGTTTCATTCACTTTTCTTTTTCTTACGACCAAAGATGCGTGTACTGACTAAGACTTCATATCCCGTCGGCCAATACTCTGGGCTACTCCTTGCACATGACTTCCTTTCTACTTTGAGCAGAATTTTAAGAGATTTGGCGAATTGGGCATTTGCTACACTGTTGTTATGTGGCAATACTCCACACTGTGGTGAAAGCACAGCCGAGCTCTTTTTGAAGAAACGTTTCGATGCACAGAAATGGACATTAAACGATTATTTCCGTAGCCAAGTCCCAACACTTATTTATCTTTACGTCCTAGTCAACTAGCAACCTCTCACTAGCCCAATGTAGTGTAAGCGCTGCTAATGGTAAGCTAAGTGGTACATTGAAGGACCTATATGATATTCATTTGGTTATTAGTTGTCGAAACATTTTTTCCTGTAGAAAATCAGCAACGCGGGAACGTCCAGTCCATTTCGCGATGGAGGAAGTGGATAAGATTTTAATTCATTCCCTTAGACAGACTGGCACGTAAGTACCCACTTTTGTTCTTCCGTTTGAGAAATGTATTTGTCACATTTAAGCCCCTGTCTTTAGGGGCTTGAAAATTACTGCTGCCGAGAGTTGAATTTTTTGACTAAGCATGCAGTGGTTCGTTGTGAATATTAAGCTCAGGTAGGTAGGTATTGTATGCTGTAACTGTGGTCAGTTGTAGCTATTCCGATGATCAGAATTAAATAGTAGTTGAACAAATACAAATGCAGTGACGATAATGATGATTAGGAAACGTTGCTCACTTCTATTTCGCCGAGCAGGGCTAGCACATAAGCTTAACATGCACGGAGTGTGTTGTATTACTGTGTCAAAATTTACATCAAAATTTACCCAACACTAAACAGCACCGGAGGGCAGCAGAGGAACTTAAGCTTTCATGAAATTTCACAATGAAAACTGCATGACTTCAAAACCTCAAAAGTTTAAGATCAGTTGTTCTTCATGTATCAGATTTATGCTATGCTTTAAGCTAAAATGAAATGGTGTGCGAACCAGGAGCATTGCTTAAGATTGTATGATGATTTTGATTTATGTGACAATTGATTATTGTGTGTGTGTGTTACTTGGCATATGACAGCGACATTGGTGAGGACGTAGAGAGTGTGAAACAGTTTTCCAGTGAGCTGATTGTAGAGGCAGTAGTAAGATGCCTGCGAGTTATAGACCCAGCCTTGGGAAACGGCCTGTCTCCCTCCCTGCCCCCTGGTATGTCTGCCCGATTCCGTCTGGGCATGAGTCTGGCACAGGCTTGCCAGGTGAGATATCATCGTCATGGATTTTGTTTTGCTGCTACCTCTTACAACTCCTAGTTTCTGCAAATGTTTTAAATGAGATCATTAAACTCCTTAGACTGTACAGTGTAATACTGTACAGTGAGCAGTTATGCAGTACACAACTGAGCAGATATTCCATTACTGGTATACCATTTTTCATGAGCCATTTACAGTCAATCCTCAGGGCCATTGACAAACATCAGTACAGTGTGGGGCTGTTTGTTTTATACTGTCGGTGTGTAATGTTTGCCAAATAGGACCTGGGCTACAAGGGAGAAATCGGCTACCAGACGTTCCTGTACAGTAACGAACCTGAGATCCGTTCCCTGCTCATGTTTTTGGTCGAGAAGCTGCCCAGAGAAAGTGCTGAGACCTCTGATCAACCTGCAGGTATAGCCAGCATTCACCTGAGCCACGTTCATGAAAAATAAGTATGCACATTCCAGCAGTTTGGTCTAACGCCCTTGTTCCCTTAGTTAAACGCAGGGAATTATGATTACTTGTTTGCTGCTTCATACGACAGTGCCTCATTCAGAGAGTGCATTTTGTGAGGGCACACGTGTATATGTATGTGTGTATGTGTCTGTATCTGTATGTATATGTATGTGTGTATATACACACACATGCACACAAACATGGTATTTGCACAGTGATTTATTTCTTTACATACAACGATACTTTGTCATATATCATATCCTATTCCCAAGTCGTCACTCCTGAAATACCTTTACGCATTCTGTTCTCACCTTGCCTTTCTCCTGTCATACACAGGAAAATCTGTCCTGCTACAGAAAGCTATCGCTGCTCAAATAAAAGCTCAGCTCGCACTGCCGTGGTTGCCTCCATCCTGTCGACTGCCTCTTCACTACAAAACACAGGTACGCCATGACTGTCAGGAGGAGGAGTTAACAAATTCACTAAAAATGAGGCAACTTAAGGAATTAACCAAAAGGAGTCGTCTAATGCGACTGTATTTGATTTCAGACCCCTGGTCCATCTTATAGTTTCCACGCCCAACCTCTGAGTGTACCTTATTCTCTGAAAGGCTCATCTAAAAAACAGCCCAAAGGTAAATTCATGCACGTTGAATGTGGGGGGGGGGGGGGGGGTGCTACTTTAAATGGGTGTGTCTTTCTCAGAAAAAGTAGCAGTGTGTGTGATTTTGCACATGTTTCTGCTTGCCTTCAAAAGGTAACTTTGTAATAAACAGATATGACAACCCTGGATTCCGTTGGGCATATTGTGTCGTTGTGAATTTTTTCACAGAGGTGAGGGAATACTACAGAGATTATCTGCTACCTGTGACAGCCCAGCCTTCCCAGCCTATCTCAGTGCCTGCCTCCCTGCTGGAGAACCATGCCTCTGAGCTCAGTGCCGCCCAGGAATGGGAAAACGAGTGGAACAGCCAAGGCCTTCTCACCCGTCTCACCCCGGAGGTACACCCCCCCCCCCCCCCCCCCCACCCCCCCACTCACCCAACATACACACACCACCACAGCTCATGAGATGTTACCTGGTTCTTATTTAACTGTCTGTCTGTTTGGAGAAACGTCAGTGCCAGAGATCTTTTGCATTAACGGTGATGACCTGAGGTTTTTTTGGGGGTTTTTTTTTCACCGAACATGTTTTCACCTGTTCACATGTCAATCTTACACACCAGACGTGAGCGTGTTGGGCCGTAAACAGGAAAGTTTTGCGCCGGAGTGTGACATTTGGCACAGCTCTGTCTTGTGATCCATGTGTCATGTAGTGCGCTGACCTTTTCTCTCTCCTCCTCTGCCATCGAGTGACGCACGGACCACTCATTAAGACCGAAATAGCTTTTGACCTGATATCTCTTTGTGTGCGTCTGCAGGAGTATCGCTCCAGAAAGCGCGCGAGACTGCAAAAACGTATTGAAGAGCAGCTGCGGTCGACAGCGCAGCCCAGACCGGACTCCCACAGCGCCACCCGCTCGACCTCTGACCTCGCCGAGTTTCTGAACTCCTTTGGAGGGACATCTGCTGGAGGAAACGTGCTGACCAAAGGCACCCGCTTCACCCACACGGAGAAGTTCACCTTTACGCAAGTACGTCTCGATGGCCGTCGTTTACCGTTACGCTATATAAACACACCCAGAGAAACCCTACCGATGACGTTGACTTTCAGATCTAGGGGGGGAAAAAAAAAAGAGAGATGAAAATGAGTTTATTGACCCAAATGAGATTTTACAGTGAGTTTAAGTTATTTGAAAAGGTTTTACAAAAACACCTTAAAATGTCATCCTTACTTCACATTCTCTGCTTACAAGGCCATACTGAGCAGTCATGTCAAGTTATGTGTCACTGATCAATCATTGCAGAGTACTTACCACATAAGCAGAATAGCTTAAAACATGAAACTCTGCAGTTTGGATCTAACTGTCCCAGAGTAGTTGATTTCACTCAGGGGTGATGGGAATGAATCTCATTGTGGGAGCACAACACCACAGTAACTGTCTTGTCGAAACCCAAGTGTGTCTAATGTAATCCAGCCTAAGTATTTCCAGTGTGACATTTCTGCAAATCCATGATGACATGACCGACTGTACTAAATGTCCTTCTCCTGGATCAGAGCTTTCCTTACTGGCTCTGGTTCAATCCGCCTCATTCCTTTAACACTGCTGACTTATCTTACTGCAAGTAGTAGGTCAACTGACGGGAAATGTTTTTGTCTCAGGAGCCAGAAAAAGCTGCCCAGCAGATGGCAGCAGCAGCAAATTCGCTCCCTAGTTCCCACCAATCTGAGGAGGACTTGAAGGCCCAACAGCAAGAGGAGATCTCTGGTCTACAGCAGCAGTTACAACAGCTGTCTGTCCAGATTGAAGAAGTGGGAGGAGAAATGCGTCAGCTGACCGTGTCAATCAGCCAGGTTAATGAGCTTTCTTATGTTTTCACCAAAGCAGTTATTCCCTATATACAAGTATACAACATTATTCTAACAGACCTTTACCATAAACGTTCAGGTTGATGTTTGCGACCAGTACTTACAACTTGTGTGTGTGTGTGTGTGTGTGTGTGTGTGTGTGTGTGTGTGTGTGTGTGTGTGTGTGTAGGTGTCTGATGAACTGAAACAACGGGAAGTGAGAAACACAGAAAAAGAGGACTCTGTGAGAGTGAAGAAACAGACAATTGATTTACTACCAGATGCCGAAAACAACCTGGTCAAGCTCCAGGTAACAGATTTTTGAAAGTCTTTCCTGTGGCTTGCTGTGTTTCTGCTTTGATACGAAGCCCGTACACATATTCAAACCCTGTGTGGCTGCTGTTTCCCAGAGCCTTGTGGAGAGCAGTGCCAAACGTGTAGTTCATTTGGCCTCGCAATGGGAAAAGCACCGGGGGCCACTTATCGACGAACACCGCAGACTCAAAGAACTCTGCAGCAACAAAGAGGTACTATCCCAGCTGTTACTCCAAATTGTGCACCTATTCAAATTCATTTTTTAAAAAATCTGGTACAGAAAGTAACTGTAGTCAAATATACTGAAATGTTTTTGTATGATATGTAACAACAGCTCTTTGTGAATGTTGTTGTATATGTTTACATTATGAATGTCAGATGGAGTCTTCAAGAATGTTGTCAGAAATCAAAGACCTCCACGACAAAATACGACAGTCTGCTGACGAAGCCAAAAAGAAGGAGGGCTTGTATAAACAGCTGGTAGGTTACACCAAGCCTTTGTCTCCAAATCCTTTTTCAGTGCCCTTGAACTTGTCAAGATATACTGTACACCCAATGTGCTGTGAAGATAAGGCAGCAGGCATACGTGTTTGTTTTCCTAAGTACTGTTTGTGCTGCCACAAGCAGCAGTCATGAAGATGAAAAACATAAAAATAAAAGCCATTATGGAATGGCAACTCCCCTTTTAACATCCCAGAAAAAAAGACATGACCTTATTTTCACTTTTTTTGTTTACACGTGAAGGACAGCCTGTTTAGTTTGGAGACCTAGTAACCGCATAACAATCTCAATATTTAAACGCTAATGTCACCTGTTTAAATGTGTGGTCTTTTTTTTTTATGGGTCTGTGTTGGTTCCTAATGTATGTCATGGATTCCTCCTCACGTTAACACTTTGCAGATAACAGAATACGAGACTTTGCCGAAAGATGTCTCCCGCTCAGCCTACACTATGAGAATCCTCGAGATTGTTGGAAACATTAAAAAACAGAAGGAGGAAATCACAAAGGTATTCACGCATGTCCCCCCGTTTGTTTTCAGTCTGCAAACTGTGACAGTCTCTATTGTCGTACGTGTTCAGAAGAATACACTTAAGTATTGGTCATGTGATTAGAGCTCACCTCTTTAGCTTGGGATCATTTTTTTTTTTTTTTTTAATCTCCCCACAGATTTTGTCAGACACTAAGGAACTGCAGAAAGAGATCAATGGCTTAACGGGAAAACTCGACAGGACATTCGCTGTGACAGATGAACTGGTCTTTAAGGTAAAACCTCCACACGTTGACTCGCGGTGTTTTGTTAACACATTATAACTTTCACCGCCGTCCCTGAATTGGTCTTACGTGGCGCACATTGTTTTGTAAACACCCTGTCGTTTATTGACCTCTCAGGACGCCAAGAAAGACGAATCTGTCCGCAAGTCTTACAAGTACTTGGCAGCTTTACATGAGGTAAGGGCCTAAAATAAAGTGTTGTGAAAGACTGGAAAATGCGGAGTGCTTTTTTTTTTTTTTTTCCCCCCCAAGCTTTGAATTTCTAAACGGTGTGCTCCAATGTGTCACAGTTGTGTCAGCCAAGAAGATGCGTTGGATTTTAGTTCTGAAAAAAAGAGAAAGTTATTGTACTAACACTCGTGGCAGATCATTTTATTTGGTAGTCAGCGTGTTTTTGGTTGTGCCTGCCAGAACTGCACTCAGCTGATCCAGACTATTGAGGACACAGGAACGATCATGAGGGAGATCAGGGATCTGGAGGAACAGGTATAAGTATCCCCAGAAGCACAATCTATTACCCACAGTTAACGTGCTTACAGTGTTAAGCTGCTCTGATTCAGTAAGTGTTAGAACTAAAAATACGTGTCGGTTACTGCCAATTGTCGTCATGTTTAATCGCCGTTATTCAAATAAACGAAATTAGTTTGAGATCTTGTGCCTCACAGACAATGACTGGGGAGGGGGGGGGGGAGAATCCAGTTTTACATAATGAATAGTAGAAATGGTAGACTGTTTGACGCTTAATATTTCATTTAGTTTCGACGACGCTCATTATCAGTGTGTCTGCTCTTTACTTTTAGATTGAGACTGAATATGGTAAAAAGACAGTGAGTAACCTGGAGAAAATTCTGGAGGACTACAAGGCCATTCGACAGGAGAACTCGGCACTCGCTGCGAAAATCAGGGAGGGCTGAGCTGGAGGACTGCCAACCCCAGTGTCCTCTAGAGGAGTCTTCTGGTGCATCAGCACAGTGGCAGAATGTGGAGAAACTGTTTTGCAGAGAGAACTTGTAGTGTCTGCAGGCCAAGCTGCCGTGTATTGTCACCTCATTGTTTTGCCTTTACTTGCACCTACAATACTGTGCCTGCAGGATGGGTGGGAGGATACATTTACCGAAATGGCTGTTTTGATGAGAAAACATTAGCCAATACTAATGCTGGTCACCAAAATGAGACATTTGTTTATCCTACAAAGTAGCTCAAGGATGACCTGTTAGTACGCCATGCCTTGTAAAACAAAACAAAGAAACAAACGAAAAAAAAAAAAATCATGCATTATGAAACATTAACCTTAATATTTTGATCAATTATCTGCTTATTGTGGCCACTGATTTTATTAAACGCACTTGGTTTCATGAAGAAGTTGAAAGACTGATTCAGATAGCGTCAGATGTCTGTTTGATATCAGTTTGAATGTTCTAAAATACTTGTCCATTTTCAAGTGGGACCATCCACTGCTGCAATCTTGAAACTATTTTGAATTTGGGTATGAGTTTGTAAGTAGATAATGCCTATGAGTTTGTTTTGTAGCTGACTGATACTCTGTCAAAATATATAGAAAACGGAGTGCTCCCCTGGCAGCTTAATATTATGTCTCAAACTGAGAAGGTACAGTGAAAAGCCAAGTAGAGCACATTACTATTAAATTACTGTGTCATGTCTGTAAGCAGATAAAATGTAAACTTGATTAACTCTTAATATGGTGGAATCAGCAAATGTGTTTAACTGAGTCATTCTTTGTTGTAACGAATGATTTTAGAGATGTGGATAAAACGACGATTCTGTTTTATGAATTACCATGTGTCTTACATTCAGTCAGCTGGTCCCTGATGTGGAGCAACATAGTTTTACAAGTCCTGTTGAAAACCATCTAAACACGTCCGCTGAAGAACCCACCGAAGTTTTATTCAGAATCAAAACAAACAACGACAGCGTCTGCTTGTCTCAAACTGAAGTGCAGAAATCTAAAGACTGATTTTTTTTTTTTTTTTGGTCGAGCATACAGCGATTGCCACAATGGTCTAAAACTCTAAAATTGAATGTTTTGGAGCTGTACAGTTGCGTTTCTACTATGCTAAAACCTTTTTTTCTCCTTTCCTCGATTAAAGAGTGTACCGTTCGAAAAGCAATTAAATTAATTTCCATTTCATTCTGATAAATGATTTGTGTCTTGTTTACTCGTTTTCGCACCGGGATTACATTTGGAGTACAAGGGCCCAAAAGCATAAAATCACATTTATCCAGTTCTCCAAACAGATGTGATCCCATCAATAAACGTATCACCTGGATTAGATAAATCAGTGAAGTCGGAAACCAACTGAATTTATATTGGATTTATGTGGTGTCCCATGAGAACGACGTACAAAATAATACATTTAAATTATTTTCTATATCGTAATTTGAGTATATAACTGCTTATCCTCTATGATAGGCAACCATGCCACGCACAATATCTTACTGGACAGAAGATGTGCGTGTATTTACGTTGTCATTTACGTGCATTTGATTTAGTCCATCATTTCTCCACTGTTTCATGAATTACTAAAAGACAGGGATTATGGTGTACCAGAAACAAAAACATTTTGGTGTTTAATTATCTGCATTCATGCGGCTGAAATATTTCTGGTTTTGTCTTTTGAATGGCACTCAAGAAAACAGATTTTAAGAAAATCAAGTAATTATATCGTTGTCACCTCCCATTCAACAATTGTCTGCAAATGTATTGTGTAGATTTATTGTGAAAACGTTTCACAATAAATTTACACCACACGACGTAGCCTGTTCGTCAAAGGTTGCAAAAGCCTTTCAGTATCACATCATCTGTTGAGTTATGTGGTTCTGTTTTGTGAAATTGGAGTTGCGAAGACCCATACATTTCAGCATTATCTGTTATTGCTGTCTGCTTGTATTATGTTACATGTGATGCTGGTCATTCCAGCTTGATAGAATGTGCATTTTGGATTTACATTTATATGGTTATTTCGAAACTAACTAAAAAGTGGAACAGTTTATCTCTATGTAAGAGAGGCATGCTCCGAGGGTGTAGAAAGGGCTATTAGGATCGACAGTCTTGCCTTTATCATCATCTAAGGACAGGGTGTCTCGAAAGCGCCTAAAGAAACACAAGCAAGAAGTTCCCAAAAACAGCGATTTGTCACGTAGCACATGTAAGCTCTCACCAAGGCTCTGGATTCTTAGCCAATCATCTCAGCAGAAGTTTTTCCCAAAAGACAATATGAGCCACGTATTGGCTTAGACTGTCATGTAAACATACACTACCAAACCCCTTTATCAGCGAAATCACTCACTTTGTGACTATTGGTTTAATACCGATTCAATCATTCTCTCTCACCATTTGATTGGCTAGTGCTGTCGATGACTCCCCCTTTCCTCAAAGTGTCGAAGCATCGTTGGCTCAGGGGGTACTCAGTGTACCGAAAGCAAAGGATGGGCACAGCACAATAACAAGGAGTTTAAATTGATATCCGCTTTGTGAACGCCGTTGGACAGGCATTACTTTTAAAATGTCTTGCCAGAAAATTGGGAATTTAAGTCGTGCCCTGTGGCAGAAAAGCCGTAGGACAACGCCTTTATGCACAGCATCTAAAATTCCTGCACTTGCATGTGGCAGCGTCGCGTCGACTGGGCTAACTCTGAACGGTCCAAAATGCTGTGAAACAACACAGAAATGTGGTTCAGAAAGAAAAGTGACTGGCGGATCACACTTCGGCTCTACCACACCCTCTTCACATAGACATCAAGTCGTGGGAAAGGGAAAAATCGACGAATCGCTCAAGAAATCTCAAAGGAAATTTTCTTCCACGGCTCCACAAGTTGACCCGAAAAAGTACTTATGGGCAAGATACAATGAGATGAAGCGACTTGTGCATGGTAGGTTGGCCTGTTTTTGTCTGCTTCAGATATTATAAGGTAACATGCGCACTGTTTAGGGTGTTTAATAAAGAGGTTATGTGAAAGAGGTAAAAGAGGTTAAGAAGAAAGAAATGAAGTTGTTAATGGAAAATTGTGCTGCAGCTTTAATATTCTACTGCACACTTGATAGCTCATGTCACATCTAATCTCTCCGGATAATCTTGAAATGATTACAAATCTCGTAATCTCCACCCACATTTATTTGTTTTTTGAGGAGTGAAACAGACCTCATATACCACTGCGCCCCACGTATCTCTTTTGCCCACGTGGGAGATACGTGATGTTGAAGAAAAGGTTGTCATTGTTGTGGTGAAAGATATTTATTTATATGCACACATATGCACGTGTTTGTGTTTCAGTATGAAAACTCCATACCTCCCTAGAATGTCCAGAACCCAGTTTAAGTAGTGATCTACTGAGATTAGGCGTTTGAATTTAAGTACATAACTTGACCTGACGCACACTGTTTTTTTGTTGTTGTTTGTTTGTTTGTTTTCTCAGATTTGATTCCTCCAGGAGTGTGTAATCTGCTGAACCCATCCACTATTTATGCTAATAATGAAGTCAACCTGGAGGAGGTGGACATCTATGGTTTTGATTATGACTACACCCTTGCTCTTTACTCCAGCGCCCTGGATGAGATGATCTATAACAAAGCACGCCAGTTCCTCATCGAACATTACAAGGTTTGTGAAAGCGCGTAAGCTGATGTGTGCTGTTGAAGTATGAACAATATGCCGTTGAAACATTGGCATTATTTGTGATGTAATGGCACACACAATATTGCAACCTAACGTTAATTTTTTTGTTTTCTATAAAGTATCCTCAGGGTATCAGCAAGTATGACTACATCCCCAATTTTGCCACGCGGGGTCTTCATTATGATATTCAGAAGGTAACACAGCAATCTAATACAAATACGTCAGTGAACAGTTTTAATAGGTAGATACCACTTCTGGCATTTTTGCAGGTTTAAAGCAAAAGAAAATTCTAAAGTTAAGATGCATGAAGATTAACCAAAGGTTTAAGATTTTTTTTCATCGAGATAAAACATTGATGTGGTTGTTGAATTTTATAACAATCATAACAGGGACTCCTGATGAAAATAGATGCATTTCATTACATCCAGTTGGGGACTGTGTATCGGTGAGTGGCTTTATTATGTTAGTCAGACTGAGATGTTAAAAACTGTATGTAGAAAATATTACAAATGAATATATTTGTTTTACATTGTAAGTAAAGCACTGAAAATCATTTATTTTTTATAGTGGTCTGAAGCCTGTTCCTGATGAGGAAGTCATGCACCTCTATGGTGGATCCAACCATGTCCCTCTTCACCAAGTTAGCGGTTTCTATGGCAAGGTCAGTGTTGAAGCTAAATATCTCCAGTCTCATGAATGTATGCTTGTTTTAGCTTGACAATATTGTTTAAAATAGTTTGTGGTTAAGGGACAGCATTTTCAGGCCTACATACCTCTACCATTTATTAAATGGCTGTCTGTGAGGGGCCAGCAAGTACTGCGCTGATTTTTGCCTTCTATGTGAATTTCATTTGTGTCAAGATGTCAAGGAAGTGTTACTCCATACAATAAAACAATGTCAAAATGAAAGGTGGACTGCAAATAGCTTTTTAACGCATACATTTACATTGTTTTTGCTTTTCATTCTGCAGGGTCCTAAGATGAAACAATACATGGACGTTTTCTCGATTCCAGAGATGACCCTCCTTGCTTCTGCTAATGACTATTTCATCTCTAATGACATAGAATATGACCCTGTGCACCTCTACAAAGATGTATCTGTAAGTAAACATACTGCAATCAGTAATGCTGTCATCCAATTTTTAACATAGAAATGATGCAGTTTCCCCGGGAATTACGGCCAATTCCAGCTGTTTGCTACTAATAAGGGGGTTTTCAGGACACACATTCATTCAAACAAAGAAATGGTTGTAAATCAGAAGAACAGTGATGTTTTTGTCTCAGAGAACTGAACGTGCTCATTTGAGAAGCCTTTCATTTCCCACCCTGGAAAGTGATACAGTATAATTTGTTCCCATTGAACTGAGTTCTCAATGGTCCTGAATTGAGTTACAGAGTGACTTTGTTTTTTCACGCTGTGTTAGCAAATGCGCCAGGAAGGGGTGACTTTTTTTTTTTTCATCCCTGTCCCAACCCCCGCCCCAACCCCCCACCCAAACCCCCCTGAACTCTTTTTGAGCAGTGAAGAGGAAAACTTTGGCAGGGCACATCAAATCTAAACGCTGGGCAGTGCTTGATTTCCTCTGCCCCCGCTCAATCTCTGGGCTGCATTCCAGTGGCTAGTCAGATGTACCGATGGAAATCTACAGCCATCTCTAAACAAATAAATATAACCTCAACTTACCCTCCCACGATGATCTTCCAGTAGTCGCACTGCGTGATTCTTTAAAACTGGAAATAAGAAGCAAACCAGCGTGTCTCTTGGACGTCGATCTTTACAGAATTTTTTTGGGATTCTTTCTGTGCCGCTTGCACAACAACAAACTACACTGCCTGCTGTTGTCAGGCATAATGCAACGCTAGCAACCCCCACCATGCTTAAACTCTCAAGTACTTTGAAGTGTTTGAATTGCATTCCATGTCTAGAATGGACTCTCCTCTTTGTTTTGTTGCCCCTCACCCCCCCTAAAGGTCTTGTTCAGCAACATTCCTCTGAAACAATCAGATAAGGAGGTCATTCTTACACCCAGAAGACATAGTATTGGTAATTGATCAGTTTTATCTCTTTTGCTTTAGGACGCCATAGGCATGGTTCACATCAAAGGCTACATGTACAAATGGATAATGCAAGATCTAGGTAAGAACAGTCTTATTCATTTTATTTAATTTTAGTTTAAGTTTAGCTCAATAACTGTATAGAATGAAGTATATATTTCAAAACTTTACACTTTTACATATGTGGAAACCTAAGTCAGGTAAAAATTTCATATGATTGATAATGGATGGATTAACATAATAATAATTAAAAAAAAAAGACAGATGGATATCTCATGAAAAGTCTTTTCACACATCTCTGAGTGAAATAGCCAGTGTAAATTTTCCCATTCCGGGGAAAGATTATGTAACATATTTCCTGACGAAAATGGTTTGTTATTCATACCATCCGTTTCAGTAGGGCCGAATGTTAACTCATCTTATCTTTTTAACGTTTCAAAGATTAGCGTCCCGGTGGGGAAAAGAGGGTTTTTTTTCGCCGTCAACCCGTCCCTTTAAAAACGGGGAAACGCTTATTTTTTCCGAGCGGACGACGGAAAGATAAATGTGATTGAAATCTTTGTTGACCTGGTCCTGTCCTCCCTCCTCCCCCCCCCTCCCCCCCCCCCCAGAGAAATACATCCTCAGAGGGGATGAGACGTATGCGGTTCTGCATCGCCTTGCAAGCCATGGGAAGAAACTCTTCCTCATCACCAACAGCCCATTCAGCTTTGTGTGAGTGCTCTAATCTTCCAGTGATTAAATCTAACACCCACTATACCGAGTCTTCTGTGCCGACGTGTCGTTTATTGAAAACTATGGTATTATTCATTCTGCTGAACTGAGCTTATCAGGTCTGTCGCGGCCTTGAGTCGTACTGACGTTTGTTCATTGGGGCGTTTTCAGAGACAAAGGCATGAAGTACATGGTCGGAAAAGACTGGCGGGAGTTCTTCGACGTCGTCATCGTTCAGGCCGACAAACCTCACTTTTTCAATGACTGTGTCAAGTAAGTCTGCTGTTTCACAACTGTATTAAAATGTCTGTCTCTTACTTTGAAATAAAGGTAGTGCTTCTTTGAGAATTAAGGCCTGTGTGATTGATGTTTAAGTTAAATTTTAAGTTTAATTTATAAGTCCTTGTCTTGTTAGACCTTTCAGACGTTTGGACAGCAATGGGGATCTGCAGTGGGACAAGATCAAGACTTTGGACAAGGGGCAGATCTACAAGCAGGTAAAGAAAAAAAAAGAAAAATGATATGGCACCATATTCATGAGACATTTATGCAGTGTATTTTATTAAATACTTCATTTTTTCCCTTTTTTTTTTTTTTTTTTGGTTGGGGGGTGAAAACATACAAATTTAGCTATAACTACATGAAGAACACTCAAAGCCACATAAACTTTACTGGAAAAACAAGTAGAAAAAAAGTCATCGAGTGTTTCTTGTCAGAGCAAAGTGTTTGTTGATTTCTTGTTGATTCTGTTGGAACGTGTTGATTCTGTTCTCATTCTTAGTCACAGAAGGCATGCTGAGACAGTGACTTATGCTATGTTTCTTCAAGACAAGATATAAAACTATTCATATGCAGTCAGGTCACAAATTATGTGCGTCATTGCACCTATCTTGATTTAATAATGTAAACGACAGAAAACATTCGTAAATATTGGACAAGTGAAATAAAACGCTGTAAAAGTTGTACAAAGAGACAAGTCGGAAACTTGGCCCAACTACGATCAAAGTTTTTTTGTCACTTTAAGTGTATTTTTTTAATGTTTACTTATCACATCCTTTCTGTGAGAAGTCACTGTCTTACAAAGCTTTCTTTATTTGAGCAAGACACTGCTTGCCTACTAAACACAGATTGCCTGTGAATTGTAATGTGACTAATGCCTTTCATTTGGTTGCTCTATTGTGGGGAGAGAGAAAGGAAAAAAAATGGTCGGAAAGGCCAGTTCAATCTCAGCGGAAAAAGGGCTTTTTAAGCTCATTTAGGTACACTCCAGCACACATATACTTTTAAACGGTCTGTAAAGAGAGTAAAGCTGATGCCACAGTGCTGCTCATTGATTCTCAGGGCTGTCAAGTGACAGCAGCTTGTCGAATCCTGAAAGTTTATGTCTGATGTCCTGAGCTCACCTATACTGATCTTAGCAAGTAGTAATATCACACGAGTAAAGTTACAAGCTCAGAACTGCCATAATTACTATGGTTATCTATGGAACCAACATTATTTCACTTAAAATTTGACAGATATTTTGATTATTTAATTATTAATGGAAGTTGCTTACTTGTCTCTATGCCATACTGTGTTGAAAATGTATTGACATTTGTTTCAGTAAATTTGGCATGTGGAATGAAAGACTCACCAGAACGTGCTCTGTCTGCTGTCTCACAGCTGAGAGTTCTTATTGGTCCGTTGGCAACTGTTACAACCAATCAAACTCTGTTGCTATGGCATTAGAAGTGTATGAAGGGAGCACAGACGCCAAACAGCTTTTGGAAACCTGGATTATTTCCAAAAATATCATTGTGCCACTATTTTTTTCTTTTCTTTTCTTTTCTTTTTTTTTTTAAACCTGTCTAACCCCATTAGTTTTTGTCAATCTTACCATTAGCAGAGAAGCAGATATTACTATGAGCATTTTAGTGGTTTGGGCATTTGTAATGAACCTGCCGCTATCACTTATTTCAGGGAAACCTTTATGACTTTCTGAGACTGACTGGTTGGCGAGGCTCCAAAGTGCTCTATTTTGGGGACCATCTCTATAGTGACCTGGCTGTGAGTCATTGCTCTATTTGCTTTTGATTCCACATTTCCAGTCATGTTTTCCTGCCAAACACTTCATGTTTCCCCTTTATTAACCTGACTTTATTTAGCTGTAAATACATTTTATTTTAACAGTCAGATTTTCAGCAAAATGTAGTAGTTGTAAATAATTAAGTAATGGTAAATAATGAAAAAGTAAATGTAGTTAATAAAATTTGTAATAAATTTAACTGATAAATACACTGCAACTGTTTAAGTGACTTGATTCAGATGGTGAAATGCTTGTTCCTGCTGGACCTATAAATTAAACTTGTCTTTAAAGGTGCATCTTTTGGGGGGGGGGGTTTGTGCAGGACCTGATGCTGAGACATGGTTGGAGAACAGGGGCGATTGTGCCCGAGCTGGAGGTGGAGACCAAGGTGGTGAATACGGAGCAGTTTGCCCAAAGTTTGACCTGGCTGCAGGCTCTTACAGGCCTGCTGGAGCGCATGCAGGTACACCCTGTGATACTGGAAGTGCCCGGGGTGTATGATGCACACAACAAGGGCGAATGTAGCTGGCTGCAGTCCAGTCGCTCTGTATTGATCTCAATCATCCCTGCTGTTCTGTGATTCAATTATATGACGCCGATGTGTGGGCTTGGCTCTTGACTGTGATATACTTTTTTTTTTTTATTGTTCACATAAAAACCATTCTTTATCTCTAACAGCAGCACCTCAGTAAAACCTCTTGTTTACTTTTTATGAATAGGCAGCGTGTAGGGGGGAACAATAGAGTGTTTTCCAATATATATTGATGTAACACAGTTTGTATACTCATGTGTATTTACTCAAGCTTGGCTTTGAACATATATCCTTGTTTTATGAAAGAGGAGTTACTATAACTGCACCGGTGTAAGATTACTCAGTTGTCTTTGTGTGTGTTTTGATCAGATGTATCGAGATCCAGAATCGAAAAAAATCCTTCAGGAATGGCTGAAGGAGCGAGAGGAGCTCCGGTGAGTCTAACGGTCTCCGAAACGATCGTGGGACGTAAACAGAAACGCAATACATGAAAGTACATGCTCCACAAAACAGTTCATCAACCAGTAACCTCTGCCGCTTTCCTCCTCACAGAGCCGTCACAAAGAACCTGTTTAACCCTCAGTTTGGAAGCATTTTCCGCACCTGCCACAACCCCACGTATTTCTCCCGTCGTTTGTGTCGTTTTTCGGACCTCTACATGGCATCAATAAGCTGTCTACTGAACTATGACCTCTCGTACACCTTTTACCCCCGCCGCACACCTCTGCAGCATGAGGCCCCCTTGTGGATGGACCAGTTGTGCACAGGCTGCATGAAGACTCCGTTCCTGGAAGAAATGGCTCACATCCGCTAAACTCGTGGTGAAAGTCGCACCATAGCCACTGCAAATATTGTAAGCAAACGCACAAGTTAAAACTGGATTGGTATGAGGGAGGAGTGACTGGGTTTTGGCAGTGAAGGTAATGCAGACGTGGCATTTTGGATAAGCTTCCCAGAGACTGTACTGCCATCTGCTGGAGTATCTGATACATTACAGTCTCCATGTTTACAATCCACAAACTGATAAATGATGTATGATGTTCATTGCTCAGGGTGTGGAAACTGGAGGTTTGAGAAATCAAACGATAATTGTCCATTTTGAGTGTTTTCCTATCACGCACAGCAAAATAAACATACAGTAAAATTGTAGGTAGCGCAAATTGTAGGGGTTTTTTTGTTGTTTTTGGGGGGGTTCAGATGGGTTGGCTTGGGGGTGGGGTTTTTTGTTCCCTTTTGATCTTTTTTTTTTTTTTTAGAATATTCATTGTATCTGCGATACTCAGAAATGAAGTGATGATAAGCAGACAAACATTCCATCATGAACTGAGTTTGTACATTAGAGCTTTTGAAAAATGCAGCAGACAGGAGGAATAGCTTTGCTGTTATAAAACACCCAAAGCATTGATATATTCCTTTTATTTTACAGTATCTGAACTCATCTAGTTAGTGTTCTAAAAAATGTGGTCATTCTTCTGATTCCATTAGACTAAACTGTTGAGAATATGAGGATAAAGATTTTATCTTCTTTGTCTCAGTTATGGGTAACAATTATATGTGTAGACGCACAGTGTGATGGCTTTTCTAAACATTAACTCTGAACTTGACACAGGAACAAATGTCTTTGCTGTTAATTAAATTCTCCAAATAAATGCACACAGCGTGGTACTGAGCGTTAGGTGGCTGACATTCTTTTTTTTTTTTTAACTCTAGTGATGCGTTCTTGTATGCCTTTGTAATTAAAAATGCAATAAAAGTTTATACGGCAATAAAAACACATCGAAAACGCGTATGTCTTTTGTTGTTGCGTATAAAATAGATAAGAAACACAAATCTTTGGAAGCAACCCATAGAGGGAAACTACCTTTCGTAGTCAATGTTCTTGAAGCTTTGTACTCCTCCTTGCGAACGCCTATGGGTGGCGCGCCGTGATCGTATAGTGGTTAGTACTCTGCGTTGTGGCCGCAGCAACCCCGGTTCGAATCCGGGTCACGGCAGTTGATCACGACTGAATGGGCAATTCCTTTTCTTGTTTAAGTACTCCTTTGTACATACTGCAAATGGCATTTTTGTGTCGCTAGTTGACAGTCTCATTGTCACGCTCCTGGATGTCTCTCTGTCTTGAGGCACTACAATACATTACAGTATATTTACGTTTCAAGTCTGCGCATTATGTCCACCTTTCTGTTGTGTCCCGTGCGAATCTATGAGTTGTTATGTATATGGAAAACAATTTATTTTAATTATATTCTCGATCACAGTTTGTGAGCCACATAGGCCTGTGTATTTCCCTCCAGTTTTGCTCGCAGACTGTTTTGCTGCATGATGTAATGTATAAGCGATGTAATATCCTGCCCATGGAGGCAGCGAATCGGCTGCTTGATTGTCTGGGCCCGTGAAGACGCAAACACCAAGAAAAGGACCGGAAATGTAAACTCGACTCGTTCTGGTCTTTAATAAAAGTGCCTGTCATTTCAAAGACAGGGGACAATAAACTTAGTGGAATGGACCACGTGGATCTAAAGCACCATTCTCTGACTTTTTAGCCTAAAAAAATCAATTATATCCTTACAACTCTGGAATATTTTTTAAAATACTCCGGGTATCTGAACAGGGTGAGGTACGCGGCTAATATTTTGAAATCTCTCCACGAAGCGGCACAGGAAACAGCTTCGTTTTAATGTTCGTTTGCGCTGACTTCACATAAATAGCCAAGGCTCTGTCAGGTGAAAAAAGCAAGTGCCCGTCATCATTGCTAATTTACGCTCCATTTAATCTTGCGGTAACGGACAACGGATTCCTGAGGACGATTCAAGCGGGCTACCCACCATGGCAGCTGAGGAGGAGAGGGGGGTAGTTCGTGTCAAAGTAAAGGTAAGAAATTGGGGGTAAACAGCAGTGACCAGGGAACCAGAGCTGGCACGGAGCAGTCCAGCTAACAATAACATTATCCACGTAATCAAGCTAGCTAGTGTGACATCTGACAAATGCCATTGTATTGTCATCATACGCCAAGTGTCTCATGGAAATCCGGGTAATTAAATGATTTGCACAGTGCTGCTCCATTTCGTTGATCAGTAAAAGGATTTCGTTTGGCTGTGTTATAGTTCTTCACGACTGCGATCTTCAGTTGCTCTCCTTCTTAAATATGTCCTGAAAATATTAATCAGAACTGTGTTTTAACACCATCCTCTAGGTTACATTTATGATGGAAATGTATAAGAGTTGATGACAGCAGGTTGCCACTGAGGTAGTTTGCGTCCGGTCAGTAACAGATGGTCTTGTGGCTGCTGGAGGAGGATGAAAATCTGTCAGTTAAACAAAGTCAATTACCGTTAACCAATATCTTGCTGTTGCTCGTTTGACGTAGATGGTTTGATAAACACGAACAGTCACTGCTTGCTCCATAGTGACTCAGTTGAGTGCCGTCGTCATCGGCCGATTTTATCCAGCCAGCACATACATGATCATCGTCTGAGCCTCTCCGGACTGCTCTTGGAATTTTGTAGTGGTTATATATCCTTTCCTTTAGTAGTACTTTGTTTATTTTGTTTGGTTATTTATTAAGTCAAACGATTAAAGGCCAGTGAGCTGGCGTAGACCAGCAAGCAATTTAATTGTCAGTTTAATATTGGCTGATCCACATAGCTTGCCTCAGTGTTACAACGCGTCAAGCATAGAGTGTGGTTGTTGTTCATTGTTTCTTAAAGCATTTAGGCCCTACTGCATTTTAAGGGGGTATGTAAATGTCACAATTTTTGGATACCTGAAATACTTGAACCGAAACGAAACCCCGCTCTGAGGTGCTCCAGAAATGGGAACTGGTTATCTGCTGTGGTATGTCATTGTCGGTGTTTTGCTATTCACACTAAAGGCTGCATAGAGGCTTTATTTTATGCATTTTAGTTCCTCACTCTTCGTTCCTCATACTTTGCTGTGTTGATATTTTCTCATACAGAAATGCGAAGGAATGCTGCCGGTGGAATTCCGGTCATTTGCCGTTGATCCACAGATCACTTCACTGGAAGTACTACAGCACATACTCATTCGTGCTTTTGAGTTGAATGGGTAGGTCGCACTGGAGTTCCGCTCACTTCATAACTAAGTTTTTTTTGCCTCTGTTGCTTTGGACTTGCTGTCTTGGGCTTAAGCCACTGATCTCTGTAAAGCTGCTTGGAGACCATTTTTAATTGTAAAAAGATATACAGATATGCTTTAACTTGAACTTTGAATGGAAAAGAACACAGTTATCTTATGTGGGTTGAGATGATACATTGACTCTATCATTTATAAACAAAATATTGATTTTTTTAGATTACATTAATAGTAAAAGGCATTATCTTGTTATTATTTATGAGAAAGTTGAAAAGGTCCTGATGCTTTACCATACCACGCTATTAAGACTTTTTTATTTTTCCACAGGAAACGTAATTTTGGAATAAGTTATTTGTCCCGTGATCGAGGAGGTGTGGAAGCGTACCTCTCACTATTGTCTGACTGGGATCTGGACGCAGCATTTGTCAGTGCCGCTAAACCTTACCTACAGCTCAAGATGGACATTAAGCCATCTGAAGACAGTAAGCAAGCACTCAAATAATCTTGTTGTTTTTCTGATGGAGTGAAGCTGTTTGGATTATTTCCCATTCACACTTTGCTTTCCTGCAGGTCCTGTCTTGGAGGATTGGGACATTATCAGCCCTAAGGATGTAATTGGTTCTGATCAGCTCCAGGGGGAGAAGAAATCTCTGGCAGCCGCTGCTCTTCCCTTCACCCAGTCTCTCCTGTCACAGGTTACTGATGACGTTCTTCAACCAGTCAGCCAACTGTTTTACCAGCCAGTCTCTGCTGCTTTGAGTCAGGTTCATCTCCTAATGCAATCATAAAGAAGCTATAGCTCAGCCACCCTCATCAGTTCACCATCGCAGTTTGTGAACGCGTTTGGTTGTTGTCTTCACAGATGGGCCGAACACTGTCAAGGGTGCAGCAGGCTTTGAGTTGGTCATATGGTGAAGAAGTAAAGCCTTTCAAGCCTCCACTGAGTGACGCAGAATTCCACAGCTACCTCAACGGCCAGGGTCAGCTGACACGTCCTGAAGAGCTGCGCCTACGTATTTATCACGGAGGGGTCGAACCATCACTGCGCAAGGTAACATGAGAAAGTAATCAAACTGATAGCAATTAATAGGCCATGTGAAACCCACTGATCTTGCTGAGACGTCTACTCTATTCTTTCTCTGCTCTAAGAACACACCTATAAGACAGTGTACATTTCTACTGAAAGAATCAGTAGAATTTTTTGTAGTACTTTGGATAAGTCCACGTCCACGTCAGGTATTATCAAAAAGCTTTGTCGTACCGGGAAGAAAGAGTGTTTAGGCCTCTCTGGGACTGGCATTCAGAAATCTTTTTTTTTTTTTTTTTTTAAACCTGTCTAAGAAAACGTCATGAGACTTTGATGCAAGGCCTCTAGACATGATGTGCTTTCTTTGTTTACTAAACAGTTAAATTTATGCTGCCCTTAAGCTGCGCTAGCCACTCGAAACGGAATTTGCCCTGATAACCTTTGCTTTGCGTTGTTCACGTTTCTCACCTCTTTCTCACCTCCATAATTAGGTAGTGTGGCGGTACCTCTTAAATGTGTACCCCGATGGGTTGACTGGCCAAGAGCGGATGGACTACATGAAAAGGAAGACCCGAGAATACGACCAGTTAAAGTGTGAATGGACAGCTAGAGTCAGCCCAGAGGACCTGGAGTTTATCAGGGGCAATGTGCTGAAGGACGTCCTTCGAACTGACCGTGCCCACCCCTATTACGCTGGCTCAGAAGACAGTCCCCACCTCACTGCTCTGACAGACCTCCTAACCACCTTTGCCATCACACATCCACAGGTATGGCCAAGAAACAAGTTTGTCCAACTTTATCTTGATTTAAGATTTGTAGAATAATATTGCATTCTGAGTAAAATACTTAACGTGACTCTGTCCCTGTTTTTGAAATGTATCTCAAAAAGAAGTATTTGTTTTGCTTTTAGGTTTCATACTGCCAAGGTATGAGTGATATTGCGTCACCTATCCTGGCTGTAATGGATAACGAAGCCCATGCGTTCATCTGCTTCTGTGGAATCATGAAACGTTTGGAAGGCAACTTCCGCCCCGATGGCCAACTCATGTCCATCAAATTTCAGCACCTCAAGCTTCTCCTACAATATTCAGACCCCGAATTTTATGCCTATTTGGTTTCTCGGGGGGCTGATGACCTTTTCTTCTGTTACCGCTGGTTACTTCTCGAGCTCAAGCGAGAATTTGCCTTTGACGATGCCTTGAGGATGCTGGAGGTCACCTGGAGCTCTCTGCCCCCAGATCCTCCTGAGACTGAGGTAGAGTTACTCGGACCCCCTCTTGAGACGGAGCAGACCTCCAAATCTGTAAATGGACATGGGATGGCAGACAATGATGGAACAGACGGGGAGCAAAAGGAAAGACAGAGGAGACGCCATATGCTGAGGCCTTCACGAGAAGAGGCTGATGGTGGAAGGAAGCTCGACATCGAGGAAGAACAGAGAGATGAGAAAGAGCCCAGGAGGGAATGTGAAAGGGAAAGTGGGATGGATTACGAAGCTAAGAGTGATACCAGTATCCCTGCACCTCCTTTTGAGAAGCAAGCCAGTTTTGGGGAATTCAAATACTACAGTGCCCGTAATGATGATAGCTTTGACTTGGAAGAGAAAGACACCACAGGTTCCCCTATAGAGTTTCAGCCCTCACACCCCACTTTGTCTCTTGCTGTAAGGCAGTCCACTGAAGAGAGTGAAGATGACCCTGGAGAGAGGGAGCCACTCATCAGCAGTAACGAAAAGTCCTCATCCACTGAGACTGAAGAGCGAAGCTCCCCCAATGGGCACACAGCTTCTCTGTCATCGCCAGTCCAGCAATGTGTGCCAGATTGGAAAAATGGCTCATCTCAGGTAGCGTCACCTCCACAGTCTAACTGGAGAACAGGATCCCCTGATGGGCCACCGATGAAATGTGTTGCCTCCATGTTTACTGGCGGAGGTGCAACATCACCAGATAAAGCTCCTGGCAGATTTCCCCCCTCTTCCTCAGTGTCTAACGGAACAGGTGCTAACTCCCCATCTAGCCCGACAGGGAAGTCCAATCTGTCATCTCCATCACTTTCCTACTCTCAGAACCGCTCTCTGCTCTCTTCCCCAGTTTTGTCCTTTGGAAAAGCTCCATCTTTGCCTAAGCCCTTTTCCAGCAATCTTCCCTCACCATGCAAACCTCCAAGCACCACTATGAACTCACCAAATACAAACAAACCAGAGACTAGCACTGTCAAACCATGTTCACTACCCCCTCCTCAGGAGTTTGGGAAGGGCAATCCCTTCATGTTGTTCCTGTGTTTGTCCATCTTGCTGGAACACCGTGATCACATAATTAAGAACAGTTTAGATTATAATGAACTAGCCATGCACTTTGATCGGCTGGTTCGCCGGCACAACCTTGGTCGTATTTTGCAGCGTGCCAAGGCCCTCTTTGCAGACTATCTGCAAAGTGAGGTTTGGGACTCTGAGGAGGGTGACGAGGTCAGTTTGGACTCTCCCACCCCAGCTGTGGCATCACCCCAAACCCCCCCTAACCGGGCCACATTTCCCAATTTGCAGTCCACTCCGGCCACCTCCCCCAACTCAACCTACAACCTTGCAACTACGATTCCCTCCCCTACATCACCAACTGGTCCGCCTCCATCATCCTCCTGATTTATTTTGATGTCATTTCGAGAAAGCTGTTCCCTCCACAAACCAAAACACACCACTCACACTATCACAAACCACACTAGGCAAATGAAACAAATGATAGTTTTGTCTTGTGTTCCCAGCATGTCTGGAAATATGAGCAAAAATATGAACTATAAATTACCCCTTGCCCAGTCATTCTTCCTGACAGTGGTTTCACTCAGTTCATGTTTCATGTTGCCTGAACCTCTGTGTAATATGCCAGTATAATGTAGTCCAATTCTGGTCCCCACACTTTAGCATTACACTTGGTCTCATCATTTTTCTGGCTCTACATCATGTATTAGCACTTGACCTCTATCTTGTCCCAATTAAGGACACGGCCAGTTCATGTTTTGTTAACTCTGTAAATTAAACCTATGAAAAGGACACATTAAGGACACTAGAAAACAAAATAAATTATAAGTGAGTTATGTTGGAATTTTTTTTGTTTGTTTGTTTTGCTGGTATTGTTGTACTCTGCTCAGACAATGCACAGCATTAGCTTTCATTTGAAGACTCCAAAGCTTGACTGGAATTATCATGTTTCCTTTATAACAGAGGGATTCTTGTGCCTCTTAGCAATTTATGTGTTATGCTTATAAAGCGTAGGCCAAATGGAGTAAAGTAATTATGAAGCATGAGCTCTTGTCTAGACCTGTATAAGCAACCATTCCACAAAAGAGGTCTTTTAGATGCTATCACTTGATTTCTATGATGTACTGATCATACTCAATACTTCAGAATGTTACAGGAATTTGAGTGTATGTTTTTTGTAGCAGTGCAAGGACTACATTTTCTCATGAAGGCAACCTGCAAGAAATGTTCTTCCCATCAATGTGAAAGATTCAGCAGATCCATGAAACAAACTATGTGCATTATCATTCTGGGCAAAATCTGTGCTTGTTGGCTTCTCTCAATTATGAATAGTTTTAACAGTATTAATTACTATCAACATTTTAGTAATCATTTTTGCTCTTGTTTTGCCCTCTTATTTCCCTGTTTATATTCTGATCAAGAGAAATACATAGTCACAGATTTTTGTACTGTGTAATTTCTCGTATGTCTAAGCACACGACTGTACATGTATACACTAAGACTTAAATTCCCTCTGACAGCATCCTCATGATCTGTTGAAATGAAATTCTGTCTTTGAACAAGAAAACATTCAAAATGAAAATCAATATACTGCTGAATGTATGGTCTGATAATAATTTAACCAGCTGGTCAAATGGCAGATACACTTAATTAGCCTCTTTGCAGAGAAGTGCCTCGTAATGGTTTTTTTTTCTTTTCTTTTTTTGCCTTCTTTGTTTTTATTATCTCTATTCATTTATCATTTCTTTTACCAAAGGCTTGTCTGTGTTTGAAACTATCTATTGACATTAACAAACTTCAATCAAATGGAGACTTTGCATCCTTTAGAGACCTCTCAGAGCCACAAAATATTCTTGTGATTAAAAAAAATGCAATCAGTAAATCACAAATGTTTTGTCAATGCCTTGCACAAAATGCCCTTATCCTAGTTTTGCAACACTGGAATTTTTTTTTTCATGTCTTAACACCAAGTGTTCTTTTTTTCACCTGTTTAAATGCTGAAATCCTTATTGTGTACCTTACCAGGACCAAAAAAAAATGTTTCCTGAAACTGGAACTGTTGTTGGCCTTGTGTTTCTGTTAGACATTTTACAGACATGTATGCTTGTGGTTGATTCCTTTTGATCTGTATGACTGAATTCTCTACTGAAATAGATGGATGACCCATGATTTGTCAGATTGAATGCTAGCAATACACACATTTGTACAATAAATTCACTTAACCAATTGTTTGTGATTATGCAGTTCTCCTGCACCAAATATAACATAAAAGCCGACCACATTGTTTGGAAAATAAAAAAAAAATTCACTTCAGAATATAAAGTATGTAGTTTTCAATGTTGGCCTAGAATCAGTGAATTGTAGATTACTTGTGGATTTTCCAGAATATGTTGTGGAGGAGGCAGAGGTATTGTTGACCAGTGTGTGCTTGTATGAAATACAGTTTGCCAAAAAATTGATCACTTCTGTTCGCTGCATTACATACTGAACTAAAAAAGATTGTGCTTCTCTGTAGTTTCCCCAGGGGGTGATCCACAGATCTAAACAAGCTATGAAATGTCAGCAATCAGCCAGACCTTGGTTCTCAGCTGAGGCACTATCCATGTCCTAGGGCAGCCCAAATCCATTTTAATGACTCAATACGGTGGAAAAACTTGTGGGAAAGCCTGAAAAAATTATAAATAATTTTTCTTTATATACAATATCATATGTAATAGAATTTTATGTATATATACATTAGCGGTTGCACGAGTAAATCATTTTACAACTCGAATACTCGAGTACTCGAGTACTCGGGGGGGGGGGTGCGTGCTGCAGCATCAACTATGCAATGATGCGGTTGGTCCTAGCGCATACGGCAAAGCATAACATTAACGATATGATATGAAGATAACACTTGGTCTTACCTTACGCAATGGTGAAGTATGGATGATACCGGCGATATTTTAACTCCATTGTTACCAACATTCTGCAGTAGCCCAAGATAGAAAGCTCAGTCAAGAAAGCGTGTTGTGCACACTATAGTGGGCAAACCCGGGCAAATTTGAAAACGCATAATTATGTCTCCGTTAAATGTTCTTATTGTGTTTAAATATAGCGTTGTGTTTTTTGCCTGGTCATCATTAGTATGCCTAACCGACTTAAAAATGAAATTAGTCATATTTGCGTGCATCTGCCTTTTAACAACATTAAGTTGTTTAGCCTAGTTAGTAGCCAGACTCGATGTTAGAGCCATCCTTGAGAAATCCGTCCACAACTTACAAATGTTGCACGTTTATTGAATCATAACGATAGTTGGGAAAGAAATGTGCACAGTGAAATACAACAATAAAGCAAACAATCGATTCACCCTTTCATGCTGTCGCCATCGGTCCTCTCGTTTACCAAGGGCTCTAACTCGAAACTGAGTGCGCGAGAGATTTAGCATCACGCGACTAGCGAGCACTCTGTGCAACCCCTAATATACATATACACAGGGTAAAAACAGAAGTACAGACAACAGAGGTAAAAACGGTAGTTTTTTTTTGGTGGGGGGGGGGGGGTCAAAACTTTTATATATCCTATGGAGAGAGGGTTGCCCCCAGCCATTGTCATTGTATTATATATATATATATATATATATATACACACACACAACCATCGGGGTTTTACATAAATGAACCGTGAAGTGAAGATTAATCTAATAAAGGATGTTTCCGCCCGGTTTCGAACCGGGGACCTTTCGCGTGTGAGGCGAACGTGATAACCACTACACTACGGAAACTATATATTGCTAGGTGAGCAGAATTATATAGAAGGGTTAGCGAGGTCGTCAACACTTTCGAAACTGAAATCCTAAAGGTATGTATCACCACTTACAAATTGCCATATACATATCTTGCCTACAAGGCAGGAAAAAGTCAATCTTTAAATGTTGGCTGGTTTACATGATGTAAAAAACTAAGGAGAGAAACTAATGACGTGAAGATAAATGGCGGATTTGCTATTTTGCGAAACCAATCTTTCGTGAAGACGTTGACTTTTATGTAATTAAGCTAGGCACGAATTACATGGAATTAGAACTACTTAGAAACAAATTCAATATAATTTCAAATGTTCCGCATTTAAACGACACCTGTTGAAAATGCACGTCGTAATGGCAGCTATACCATAATTAATTAAGTCATTTGTCCACTACGACTTCGTAGGGCCAGTGGCGCAATGGATAACGCGTCTGACTACGGATCAGAAGATTCTAGGTTCGACTCCTGGCTGGCTCGAAACTTTTTTTTTTTTTTGGGTGTCTCTGCTGGTTTTACTATGAAACTGCTGAGTGTAAATTGATCTATTGCATTAGGCAACTTTTTTTTTTTTTAATTTGAAGTCAAAGCCTTTTGGTCTCTGTGTATCTGTGCTGGTTTTACTATTAAGTTACTGAATGTAAATCGTTCTAGTGCATTAGGCAACATTTTTCTTTTTTTTCTTTTTTAATTTGAAGTCAACATAAGGCCACATGACAACTGCTGCTTTACAAACAGAACTACCAAACGTTGCATGGCTTTCATTATTAATAGCAAGGTTATAAAAGCTGTTGGAATGAATGTTATCCATATTGTGTACACATGCATGCAAGGTTTCAACACAAAGACTGTGCCATTGCAAATAAATTTACAAAAAGACAAAAGGTGTTGTAGCTGCAAATGAGCTTTTGAAAGAAGGCTTTGAAAGAAGGATGCTTTTAATATATGAGCATACATCTGAAAACATATTTTGTAGCTATTTGTGCCATAATGTATTTATTTTTATGTACTTTTTCAAAGAGAAACACAAGGCATTTTCCTCTTCTAGTGTAGCCTCAGTTGGGGTGCTCCTGAATTTAAGCAAATCAGCGCTGGAAAAAAAGAAATAATTATTTTATGAGATATTAAGAAGCCTAGTGTAATTACTTAATTAAACATCAAAGATATTTACCAAATCTAAATTAAAATAATGTTGCTGAATCTAACATTACCAAAGCATCCTCACAACTGGGCACCCCTGTGCATGGCAAAGACTCTGTCTCTACGGGATCTGGACAGTCCAGCAGTGGTGTTCCATAAAAGTTCTTACTCTCACCTCTGGATCACAAAAAAAATGAGAAACTGGAATCAACAGTTTTAAAGCACAATGCCAGACACTCATAAAAAAAAAAAAGCATGTAAAACTTAATATTTAAATAAATTAGCTAATGAGTATCAGTTTTCTCATCATACTTGTATTCTGACACGTCAGGTTTGCACTCTCGTTTTCTTGTCCTGTTGGATCCAGGTCCGCAGGGTGGATGGCACAAACCCCATTCACTCCACTCAGTCCAATAGTGTTTCACTAAGCACACACACAAAAAAAGGAAAATTCAGCTTCCATAATGACAGAGTCACAGTGGAGACAATGTGTATTTACATTTCACACTGAGTCATCACTTGAAAATGTAATGCATTACTCTAGCTAGTCAATAGTGTTGTGAGGTTTGGGGCTTGTACACAGTCAAATATGGTACAGTGTTGTGGAGTGGTGTTGCGAGTACATATAGGCTCTAAAGCTGATGAACATGGACTTGTTTTGTACCCCCTCATTGTGAGGGTGTACTGAATTATTATCAAAAGCCTACTGTTAAATTATTAATAGGACACTCTTACTATTATTAGGCTACAATTAGATCTGACACACTCACCTTTGGTTGTTTGTGTTTTATCTGACAAAGCCTATTACTCACTTTTGCAATCTTGAATGTCAAAGCAGCTCCTGTAAGCCACAATATCTCCCTTACAGTATTCTCCACTCCAGTCCCTTTCACACCATCGCTCTCGCTTTTGTGACCCCTCTCTTTTTCTGCATCTTATTGATCTCGTGGCCTTATTTTCACATGCCCCCCATGGTTCCCAAGATGACCATTCTCCATCCACTGAGAGGAAGAAAATGAATAGATTCACATACTCAACTCAACTACCCCACCTTAATATGAACTGACACTGGTTGTATAAATAAGTGCAACCATTTCATCCACGAGCTCCTACTCAGTATTTGCTGTGAGCACATTGGAATGTGGATTCATTCAAAAAAAAAGAAAAAAGAATACATTAATAAGAGCTGAAAATGTTTGATATTTCAGCTGTGTAGAACGAATGTCATCACCTGGGCATGGTTCCTTAGTATTGCAAATATCTTTTTTGATGCCGTTTCCTTGGCAGGGTTGGCCACCATGTTTGGGCGGTGGACTGTTACATTCTCGAGTCTTTGTCTCCAGCCCCACTCCGCATGTCACAGAACAGGGTGATGAGTGCGTCCAAGGTCCCCAGTTACCTGGAACTGTCATATGGAATTACAACATTACCTACCTCAGCAGCACTTTTGGTATTGTTATTCCGAACATGCACAATTCCGTTTGTTTGTTTGTTTTAAATCTGAAATATCAAGAGTATGACTTCACATAAACAACCAATTTAACTGTTTTAAATTTAATTTAATTTAAATGGTCGTAAAAGTTTCTTCTACTGGGCTGCCCAGCAGGTATACTCGGACCTTGACTTATATTTGACAAGTCTGACCCCATAGAGGATTCATTCACATCAACAAGTTTTATGAAGTACTCCCCAGGTCTTCAGGTATAAATGCAATTTTGTGTTACCAGCACAGAAAGGTAGGTGTTGGCAGGCTCGAGGTTCAGTAGCCGAGCCCTCGCAGTGACGGCCCCGGGGTTGTGAGGATGGTGCCGGGTTGGTACAAGTCCTAGAGCGCCTTTGCTGAGGGGGTTCACGTCCCTCTGTCTTACAAGTTCCTGTGCAAGGTTCCCAATTTCCCCATTCGGACCAGCCACCATGAGCTAAGTTTCAAAAGAAACATTTTTTCCCTTCAGTTTGGCAGTATGTATTTCCTTTCTACATATCCTATCTACATAATGTGTGTGTGTGTGTGTGTGGTTTTTTTCCCTTGACTGCACCAACTGGCTGAGTAACTGAGTTTTGAGAAACTTTTATTTGTGCAAAACCTGAGATAGTTCCTTACTTGGGCAGACAGAAGGTTCTTCGCAATCTGCGATTTGTTCATTTGGACCAAAACAGGACCCTCCGCATTTAGGTGGGGGCTCAGTGCAAGTCCTCTGTCTCTTTTTGAAGCCTTTTTCACAGGTAACTGAGCACGGCTGCCATTCGCCCCACTCAGTCCATCCCCCATCCTCTGTTAAATACAGCGCAGTGAATTACAAAGAGACGTGTCTCGACACGTTAAGACAAATGGTATATTTAAATGTTTTTGATCTTTACATTACCAGGACAACAGCTCTTATCTTCACAGGCCTTTGTCTGTAGCTCTCCAAGCATTTCAGGATCGCGGCATTTTCCGATACCGTAACAACGTCGCCGTCTCATCCTAACGCCTTCCTTACACGATGCTGAGCACGAGCTCCAGGGTGACCACTCCGACCATTTAGCTTTTCTAGATTAACACATAAATGTAAATTTACATCAAATTTCATCAGTTGTTACGATGGTTTGGGTAATAACAGATTATTAAGGACAATTCAGAAGTCTTCATCTTACCTACAAGATTTGCAATTGCCATCTGTATCCATGTATCCATAGTCCACGTTTAAACAGCAGTCATCCATATCTACAGCACCCAAAACATTGCCACATCTCCCCGATGACGGATCAAACTGACCGTAACACTCGACCACCTCACACACTTCACAAAGAGATCAGTTTGCTTAGTGAAATTACTTTGCATATTGATAACTGCAATTTACTTCTGTGTTTTAAGTGCTAGTCTTTCACTGACTGTAACTTAATGAATTATATAACCAACAAAATTATTTGACATGATCGCTAAACAACCAAACAAACCACAGGAAACATTGACGAAAGTTGATGTCACTGAGTCACTATAAATCACTACAGACAATATATTGCTTAAATAATGAAAATAGGAAAGGGAAAAAAAAAACATGATGAAAAAAAAGCTATTTTCTTCTGCACACATTGACACTGATATTTTTTTATTTTTGGTTTAATTTGCACATGCCCTATTAACAGTGTATTAGCTGAACGGGAGAAACACAAATTATTTGCTACAATGCTGACTAGGTCAATGCATGCATACATGAATCTTATATTAACTTGAAAAGGGAATAAAACCAACCTGATTGCTGAAGACAAAGCATCACGAATATAGTGAACAAAAACAACATCATTTCTTCACCTGATTGTCCTTGATATTAGATATTGATTTGTGTAACCATAAGCACCTGGAATCAGAGGTCACAACTAAGCCTTATGCTGGGAAGCGTCATGTGTAACAGACTGACAAATAACAACACAGAGCATCATATAAGAGAACTGGCCAGTCGTAACACAGCAAAGAGTTCCATATTTGGAAATATTTTTCACAAAGAGTTCATCTGGTCATCGGAGTGATTTCTTCACTTTTCAAAGCCTCTTGAGCAACACAGACAAACTGACAATAGTTGTGAGAGACAGTCAGACGCAAGCTAGTTTCACTTCGTATTTCGGGAAATTTTGTTCAGAATTCGTTCTAAATTGTTTTTAAATTCCCTTTTCTGTACTCAAAATGACATACCTTTTTTTCAGGAACAAACTGCAAATATGGCCTTTCTCGTAAGGGCAGTGAACTGGAGTACAGAAACCTCACTGTGAGGGAGGGTGGGGTATTCACTGTTCCGTGTGGGAGAGTGGGGTATTTACCATAGATTAACCCTAAAGCAACTACGGACATCCCACTAAATGAGCTATCCCTGTTAAAAAAAATCTGGTGAAATTTCTAGATGGTGTGAGTTTTTCAAATATAAAGTGAAACTGACTGTGTCAACCGTAGATTCTGATCATTCACTAATAGATCAGTGCAATTATATGAATGGCAGATTTAGGAAATTGTGAAATAAACTGTGAGTACACAGATCAGCAAAGACAATAGCAATAGCGGCCTAGTGGTGCGTTTCATTTACCTTGGAAGTCGGAACTCGGACCTGGGAATGACTTCACACCCGAGTTGACCACGTTGCAGGGTAACAAGTCAGAAAACTATGTTTTAGACAGATTAGCGATTGTTAGCAATACCAGTCGATAACAACGCATTTTTTGGCAAAAAGAAGTCCGCAGGCAACCGAGCCTTTTCCTACCGCTCTCCCTTCCTTTGGAATGGTTTACCTAAAGAAGTCAGAGAAGCAAACTCTCTCAATACCTTTAAAACAAAACTAAAGACTTATCTATTTTCTCGAACTTATGCATGATATAATTTTGATTTGACTTTGTTATAGACATGTAAAGCCCTTTGAGACTATGAATAGTGATATTGGGCTCTAAATAAATATTATTATTATTATTATGATTATTATTTTGCGCATACAAACGCTGTAGCAACATGCCCACAGATAGACGTTGGACAGTACTGTGTGTTTTTGCTTGGGAAGACTTTAGGTACTATCCGTCCTGTGAACTGCCATCAGCAATGGCCTCTCCAATATATAAAAATAGTAGGTGATTTGTTGGGAGATGTGATCCCCCTTATTAGCAAAAAGACCAAAATGCACCCCCATTGTTAACCCGCCCTCCCCCTATATACTGTATAAAGTAGTGTCAGTGACCATTTGGCCAGCCCCTCTGTTAAAAAATAAATCACCTACTGTATACAACAGTATAATTTTTAAACAAAAGCACATCTAGCTCCACTTGTTCTGCTTTAGAAGCAGCTTTGCAGCTTCCCTTTAGGCATTGTGTAACGCTATTTCAAAATACCGTCCGCAGACTTAACCACAAAAGAAGGTTGAAGCAGGTCTACATCCATTTACTTTGTTCCATGGAAGATGAGATGGTAAATTTGTGGTTAAGATCACACAAACAACTAAAATAGAGCCGGACATCCCACCGGTGGGATGAAACAGAAATCTCGACAAACCCCTTCGAAAACTCCGCCAGTTTTTTTGTCCTAGAAATATGAAAAACATATCATCCGAAACCTTCAACTGTCTATTTTAAAATGTATATAGATAGAGCGTGAATTTATTTTCTAGAACTATGTGAGGGGAATAAAAAGAACAACATGCACATTTCAGTCTCTGAGTCAGAAAGTAGCTCTTGGTGGCCCACCCATTTGCAAATAGATCTATTCATATGATAACGGCATGATAACGAGTCGTTAATGGGTCAGTACGAGGCAAGAAAATGCTTGGAAACGCTCAATTTGAGTCCTGTAAACAAGAGCACATGTTTGGGTTGCTTTTACACTGACAAAGGAGCTAGACGATGGCACAATCACGCATCTATCTGTTTTGAGTCAAATTGGACGGATCCTAGGAGTTTCTATGAGATGTTTGTGTTTACTGCTTGTCGTTAGCAAAACTAACCTCTTAGCTGTTGTTATGGCAACAAAAGACACTCTTATTTTCCCATTGAAATTGAGTGGGGAAAGTTTTACGGCTCGAAGGGTTTGCACACAGCGGCTCGTTTGCTCCGCGAAGCGATTGATCATGTTTAGAGTTATTATTGTGATTGCTGAATGTACATAGCCTGACGATTGTTGGCAAAGCTTGTGATCTGCTGGGTAAACAACCTCACGTAGCCAGCGCATTGCTGTCTGTGGCTGAGAATCACTATAGAGCTTTTAATAGGAGTATTTGCTCTTGTTTGTGTGCTTTACAAAATAAGAGTGTTGTAATCATTGGAGCCAACTAAATCAGACTCATGGAGATTATACTGCCCTTACTATGACAATTAGTCTCATCAGTGTAGGCTGTTGTAATGCATTACTAGTAATGATGTCGCTTTGTTATCAAGTATATGACACTAAACCTGAAACTTGAACTTCTGTTATCTGTTGTCTCTTTGGGTTTGAACACAGCATTTTTAATGAACTGTGAAAAGGCCTTTATTGTCTCTTCTTTTCTTACAACTCACACTGACTTTCCAAGCACAATGACAGGCCACAATGATATTCCAGACTGATGGGCCATTACCTTTGACAGCGGGGCAGGGGATTGTTACAGGTGTGTTGACACCTACCTCATCAATATTCATTGTGTAGGCCACTGGCTTTGAGAAAAATAGCGTCAGTCCAAAGTTATAACAATTCAGTAGTCAAACCACATGAATGCTTTAATCACCTATGTGTAGCCAACACCTGTGTTTACATGGTTCAGAGCTCAAAAGTTTTGGCCAGAAAGGTTTATAATGTGTTTTTTTACAATATCTCAGCACCTCTGAAAACAGGTTTTTGAAAAGTGTATGTTTACTTTGATTTGAACAAAAAATAGATTAATGAAATTCTTACTGCTCTCAGATTATCAGTGCTGAGTCTGTGGTGAATATAAGCATATGTAACACTTTGGGATCAATGTTTTTTAAATAGGTGAAATATATAACTACCTCAAAAGTGGCTGACAGTCCTCAGACTCCATAAGATTAGATTAGATTCAACTTTATTGTCATTGTGCAGAGTACAGGTACAAAGCCAATGAAATCCAGTAGCATCTAACCAGAAGTGCAAAAGCATAGTATTATTTACAAGTGCAGGTAGTCAGAACAGCAGTAGTGATGTTTATGTTACAGTATATACAGCATTATAGACAGTGGTGATACAGTATATACAGCATTATAGATGGTGGTGAGCAAATATACAGATATGTACATGTATATATATTAATAATGTTATACACAGAGGTGAAGCTGACAGAGTAGACAGAGCAGTGTATATGTATAGGTTGAATAGACATAACAGACAAAATATATACAGTATGTTTATGTACAGTTTAAATAGGGTACTCTGAACAGCATGAGCGGAAAGCCAGTGCAAAAGGAGCAGAAAACAGTGCATATAGTACAAAGATAGTGCATAAAGTACAGATAGTGCAGTGGAGTGCAAATAAAGCTAGCGCTGCAGTGTGGAGTTCAGCAGGGTCACAGCCTCATGGAAGAAGCTCTTCCTGAGCCGGCTGGTGCGGGAGCGGAGGCTCTTGTAACGCCTGCCAGATGGGAGGAGGGTAAGGAGACCATGGTTAGGGTGGGATGCATCCTTGATGATGCTTTCCGCCCGACCCAGGCAGCGTTTGGTGTAAATGTTCTCAATGGTGGGCAGTTTGGTGCCGGTGATCCGTTGGGCAGTTTTCACCACCTGCTGGAGTGCTTTACGGTCTGCTGCGGAGCAGTTGCCATACCACACAGAGATGCAGTTGGTGAGTATGCTCTCAATGGTACAGCGGTGAAAGCCCACCAGTATCCTGGAGCACAGATGAGCTTTCTTAAGGCTCCGCAGGAAGTAAAGCCGCTGTTGTGCCTTTTTAATGAGGATGGAGGAGTTCAGGGACCAGGAGAGATTGTCAGAGATGTGGACGCCCAGGAGTTTGAAGCTTGGTACACGCTCCACTACAGCTCCGTTGATGTAGATGGGGGTGTGTGCTTTGCTCCTAGCACACCTGAAGTCCACAATGACCTCCTTGGTCTTCTGAGTGTTAAGGGCCAGGTTGTTGTCTGCGCACCACGCAGCCAGGTGCTCGACCTCGTCTCTGTAGGCCATCTCGTCGTCTTCTCTGATCAGGCCTACCACCATGGTGTCATCTGCAAACTTGATTATGGTGTTGGAACCATGCACAGGGATGCAGTCATAGGTGAAGAGGGAGTACAGGAGAGGGCTCAGCACACAGCCTTGTCGCACGCCGGTGCTCAGAGTGAGAGTGGAAGAGGAGAGGTAATCTAACTTAACAGACTGGGGTCTGTTCGTCAGAAAGTCCAGAGTCCAGTTGCGCAGGGATGTGCTAATACCAAGCTGGCTAAGCTTGGAGATCAGCTTGGAGGGAATCACCGTGTTGAATGCTGAGCTGAAGTCAATGAACAGCATTCTGACATAGGAGTTGGGACTGTCTAGGTGGGTCAGGGCAGAATGGAGTGCCATGGAGATGGTGTCCTCTGCTGACCTGTTGGTGCGGTAGGCAAACTGGAGGGGATCCAAGGTAGAAGGCAGGCAGGATTTGAGATGCGTTAGAACCAGTCTCTCAAAGCACTTTGCAATGAGGGGGGTGAGTGCAACTGGTCGGAAGTCATTCAAGGCCGTAGCTGTGGAGTGCTTTGGCATTGGCACGATGGTGGCAGTCTTGAAGCTTGTGGGGACAACTTCCTGGGCCAGGGACAGATTGAAAATGTCCGTGAAGACCCCAGCCAGCTGCCCTGCACAGACTCTGAGCACACGGCCAGGTATTCCATCAGGACCAGCTGCTTTCCGTGCATTCACCCTGCTCAGGGTGGCGCAGACATCAGAGCTGGAAAGTGAGAGAGGCAGTTCACCAGGGGGGAGATCCACTTTGAGGGTTAAGAGCACTGAACTATGAGTAGCAGAGCGTGTATAATGCTGAAGCCCAAAGTGTTTAATCACACTTGGACGTGTATGTCTGAGGTACAAAACTGCACAACAGCCGTATTACCCTGCGCTCACACCGGCAGCGACAACAAGCGACAGGAGGTCATTCGCTTCCAATGGCCGCTGGGCGTCACTGAGCAACACGGCACGACCAGTCGCCTGGCGACAAAATCGCCACAACTTGGCGACAACAAAAAGTTGAGCAACGTTCACCTTTATGCAAATGAGCAACGACAGAGTCGAGCGACGGCCAACCGGAGGTCAGATGTGTTCCTCTTATATTCTTTAGCTGTGACTTTAGTTCCTATATTAGCATTTTTGTTCCCAACGTTGTCTCTGTGTATGGATACAGCTGATTTGTTCAGGCATATAGGCTATTGGGTATACTAATAGGCCTGCCTTTTACAAAATACAAACATACAACTCCATGATGAATTCAGACGACGTAAATATAACATATAAATAAGTATAACGTATAGTAATATTTACAATATTTATTAGTGTATACATTTTTTTAGGGAAATTGATGCATCTCTTGTCGATACATTTGTAGCCCTCTTCCTCAAAACTACGTTAGCAACGCCCACAAGCTGGCTGCAAGCAACAGCTAGGCGACTGCAAGCGACAGCGACAAGAGTGTCCCCGCCGGTGTGAGAGATATATAAAAATGAAGCAAAACAACCTCTCGAAGACGCAAACTGTGTGCATTGATTCGCCCCCATTATAATATGATTTAAGCAGATTTTACTCGATAAGGCCTTAATCAAGTAATATTTTAAGTGGAACGTTTAGATTTGTCTTACATTTGTGATCGCCTGATTTTATAATGACGGGTTATGTAAAATGACAGTAGATGGCAGTAATGCCGTGTAAACCGAGCACAATCACCGAGAAGGAGCGAGTAAGAAACAGTATTCCACTTCCAGGTTACATCGATTCCGATCCCGGAAATGAATTGATTTTTTTTTTTTTTTTTTATCTGAAACGATTGCTGTTCTCAAACAGCTTTTCAGTGCAGGGGAACGGGGGAAAATGGCCTCACGGTTGACAAGGATTTGGCCCATGCTGTCACGGGTTCGCCTAAATACAGCATGCGGGACTCGCTTCGTGTCTCAAACTCCATCATCTAGCGCAGCTGGAGCAGCTACTGTTTCAGATTTACAGCCGGTGACTCCTGCGAAAGACAGCCATGGACACGCAGAGGTCAACGTATTTGAGAAGGTGAATTGGTCTCTTGGATCCACGAAAATATCCTTACTAGCTACTCACACTCAGTGAAGCAATTAAAAACATTTTTTAATCGGTCACGCGAATACTTGCTACTCTTTACTAGATACATGGACTATCTTGTACCTAGCTAGCGATTTAAGCAAGTGGAGTCTATTGTGGTGGTTGGTCACTGTGTGGTCTTATCTACCTTACCGTGTTTACTACTCCATCCTCCCGTTAAATTATCGCCAGTGCGCGCAGTGGCCCCTTACAGCTATATAGATATACCGCTTACAGCACTAGAAACACGCAGCCACTGGCAGCATGTATAGGAACGTTATGTGCAAACATGCAGCTTTTGTAAGGCAGAATCTAGACAGTGTGTCTTGGTAAGTAGTTGAAAAAAATGTTGTTTTCAAGCTTTGTGAGTAATAGAGCATTTATCTGAAGTTTATTCTTTTCCGATTCTTAGTAAAAGTAAACAAACAAACAAAACAAAAAAAACCCCTGACTAACCATGTTCTTTCTTATCCCTCTGAACTTTGTAGAATCCAGACTACCATGGATTTTCAGAAGACCCAATTGTGGATGAATGGAATATGAAACTGGCCTTTTTCTTTGGAATTTCCGTGGCCATTGTCATTGGGGGCACTTTCATCCATTATCTGCCTGATCACGGGTAAGAATGTCAGTCAACGAGGGAACTTTTTGTGTTAGAGCAGCAGCAGATACAGCAGTATTTCCTGTTCCCAGATCAGTGCAAGAGCGGGTGTTAGCTGAATGGAAATACTACTGATATAGCTCAGTATTTAGCAAAAGCACCATTTTCAGTCCTGGCTAAGGTAGCTGCTAAAAGCAATCTAAGCATAAAGGAATATTCAAATAATTGAAAGACGTGAATTAATGAAAACATATGCTACCACTCAGGCATGGTGTCTGTTTACTTTTGTAATTAGTATTTCATTGTCACTGACATCGCTGGCCAGTATGGCCAATTATTTTGATTTTAATGGTTAGAGGAGATCTCAGTGACTTAGAGAGGAGTGATGGTTTAAGTGAAAGGGAGCTTGAGTGACTGGCATGTCGCCTTGCTGATGTTTCACAAGGAATCAAGGGTAAGACAACATTGACAAACATCATCAGTGTTGGTCAGTGGTGCAGTAAATACATAGTCCCCAATTATAGTGTCTTTGCATCATTTAAGGATGTTAAGGCAAAAAAAAAAAAGCAGCTCCGAGCAAGTAGAAATAGGTCCTGTGTCAGAGTTGCATTATCTAAACCTACTATTACAAATAAAAGTACATGTTTGCAAGTAAGGTGGTGTTTAAAAAAAAAAAAAAAAGAAAAAAAAAAAAAAGACAGTGATCTACTGCACTGCCACCAGAAAAATGTTTTGGCTTGCCACCTGAAACCTACAGGTGTAAGTATTAATTTTCTAGGGTGAAGGGTATTGGGGACACTGTGATGTTGTAGGATGTAATATCCTGACATTATTAAAGTTCAGAGAACAGTGAGGGAGTGTTTAACACCAGTCATTACAAAACCATTCTGAGTGATCATCTTCAATCTGTGGTGAAGCATTGTTGTCACAATAGGAGTGAACTCTTACAGAAAGACAGTCATCATTTAGAGAGCACAAGTGGCTATTGAATGGTTTTATGAGTGTGAAAACAATGGAAACCATATGTCACAGCCAGCTCAGTCACCAGGTCTCAGCTGGATTGTTTTAGCAGTTAACTTTAGTATCATGAATTTAATACCTTCTAATACCGTTTTGTCTCTTTGTTGCTTTCACTCTTCTGTAAACGGTAACAAGCCGTGTGTTGTTTTATCTTATTGATTATTAGACAAATGAACACGTTATATTGTGATTACTTACCAGTTTACAATTTGTGATGATCATGATGATGTTGATGATGATTGTAGCTGCTCTTGTTAATTACTGAGTTGTTTTTACATGAATATGCCCTTTGGTATGGCTAGTTTGTTTTATGCCTGACTAACTTTCTGTCACATCTTTCTTCAGCATGAGGCAGTGGGCAAGGCGGGAAGCAGAAAGGTTGATTGTTCAGAGAGAGGCTGCAGGTCTTCCCCTTATGGATGAGAACTATTACGACCCCAGCAAGATTGTCCTACCATCATCTGAAAAGGAGTAGGCCCTACCTTACCAGCCTGTTGACTGATAATCTGTTCATTTTGTCTTTGACTGTACATTTGATTCTAGTAAAACGAAAGTGTAATAAACATATGTATTATTCTAGACTTTCACTGTTTTGCATTGTGTTGCCTTTTTTTTTTTTTGTTACATTTCATCATTTGCCTAATTAATGTCACAATCATTGAATCTCTCAGGACAGCTGAAATTCTCTATATGGTCATGCATACTGTAAGGAGAATGAAGGAACACATTTTTAAAAAAAACCTTGAGCTCAGCTGAGTTGATGACATGGTTGAGATATATAACACATAAAATGGTCTCAAAGCATTATAGCTCAAACCAGATATTTGCAGAAGTTGAGTCAGTAATTTACATCTCTAAAATCAGTGGTACTCCGAAACTATTCTGTTTGATTTCTTTTCTCTTTCTTAAATGACTTTCTCCCTTGCAAATGTAGGGAATCTGCTGCCATGGACAGCAAAAAAAAACAAAAACAACTTGCACTACCAAATATCCCCATTTAACAAAGGATAGAGTGATACACTTTATCAAAACCATTGCAGAACACAAACATGTGACATACATAAAGTAGAGGATAAGGAAAGTGCTGCTTAAAAAAATATATCTGAAACCGATTCGCTGGAGTTCATGACCCTTCGCATGAAATTGCACTCAGAAGTTTGTGTTGCGCCACAACTGCACGTGCCCCCAGCATACGGAGTATTACTGACAGTTTATATAAGATGATATAGCACGTCAACAAGACACAAAATCCTTTTGGAGGAGAGCCCAGATGGCTATTATTGTTTTGGGTATTTAGGGAGAGGCTGGATCAGACAATGGTAATTGAGAAGGGAGAGATCTGTGCACCTAAAAAGCAGAGGAACCTCTAAAGCAACTTTGTCACAATGAGCAAAGTTTTCATAGTGTTGCTAGCTCACAAAACATAAAATTCTGTTAATATCAAGCAGCAAGGTTTGTTTCTTTTAAATTATATCTCACAGACCTGGTATTCAAGCTGTTTTAAAGGGAAAAAAAAGTTCTTTCTTGCATGTGGCAAAAAGAAAAACAACAACAAAGGAATTAACTTCACTCCTTACATATAGAAAACACATTTAAAAAAACAAAACAAAAAACAGAAACACCAAACAGAACTTGAAAATGTAATAACTAAGATCTGTTAAACAAGTTCTAAACCTTGTCTAGTTATATACTGGAACATTCTTTAGGAAGGAAAGTTTCCTGCCCTTTGAGGGATAAAGGAGGTAGAAAACTACTCAGCACTGATAGCCTATTAAGGATCAATGATGTTTGGATTAGGTTGTTAGGGAGGTCATGGAAAGTTTTTTGGCCTCATCCAGGTGTCCATGATACCAATCATGCACCCATTTATCAGGGGTCATAAGGTATTATTACTTTCAAATATGGCAACATCTAGAGGAAAATGTTTTCAGCAGAGAGCATGACATGTTGCCTAAAATGGCTGCACATCGCCCAGAGCCATTATTCAACCACAGGGAACAATCATCATACTTGGTGACTCGCTCAGGATGACTGGTCATATCAGAATAGATTCACTACTGTGTTTTATAAGTGGGAGCAGGCAGTACAGGTTAATGGCATCCTTTACCTTTCTGCAAATGTGAACCCATTCCGATGTAGGAAAATGAATTAAAGTAAAAGTCATGTAGCCACATTGCTTTTTTCTCTCACGAGTTCATTTTGTAGTTATCATACCACTCTTGGTGTTTTTGCTCACTCGTCATGGTTCAAACTGATTCCATATTGCAGCCCTATCATAAATACTAGCTTAGTGAGACAGACACTTTTTTTTGTCAAGGATGGGTCACACAGATGTGAAATTAATTCCATGGTCGATAGGCTATTGCTTTGTGATTAACGGCCATCCTGTCAAGCATCACTATATCCCTGTCAATGAGCTTAAGCTCCTATCATCTGTACCTCTTGTTATGCAGCTTTTTCCTGTTTGACATATGCTGTCATGATTTTCAAATAAGACTGGGTTGGCATATGAAATAATTTCGCATTTGTAGTCTAGTCACCTTCAAGTTAGGCAACAATGTGCCCGTTTTTTTTTTCTCACTCATATCGAAATGCTGATGATCAGACCTCTTTTGACGGTGACACAAATTGGTAAGTAGTATTCAATGTGACTTACCTGTACAGCGGGCTGTAATCGTGCTGTAGTTACTTTAAAGTTGAAGTCCACATTCTTGTGACGTTTTAGTTGTTTAGCCACGTTATGTATGTACTTATAGTCGCTGATATTTGTGTATGTTTATATTCTGTAATGACATGGGTTTCTCCCTGATAAATCTGAAACATATCTCTTATATTGATTTCATTAACTTATTTCATTAACTTTATGATGAGTGTGCTGTGATAGCTGCGAATAATTTCTCAGGAGTATTAACTGAATGGATCGATATGATCTGAAAAATGGTACTCAGTCCGTGAACAGTATCTGACGTACGTTAAAGACTTAAATGCTGTCAGTGGGGTGGGTCGACGATTTTTGACGTTTTATTTTTCGGCGTTGTAAAAGCGTTCAAATAATTGTCGTCTTTTATTCTGACAAATACTTGTTTCCGTCGCCATCTTGGATATTCGTCATTGTTGCTCAGTTCACATAGCCCAGTAAAAGAGAAAGAAAGGGAGGACATCTGAAACGAAACGGTAAATATATTAAAATATCACCACTTTGGTCGGTCATTTCTTTTGTCAACCACTTATACAGTTTTAAGTAACAATCCGTAATGAAAACGTTTAATCGAAAGAGAAAAGAGGAGTTTAAAGATCTCGTTTGATCTTGGCTGCTTGCTAGCTGGTCTTGATGACGGAAACGGACGAACAACAAGTGAAAAAAAACCTAGTTCGGTCAGATAACTTATTGTGCGATAGGATGTATAGTACCGCATTCTGAGCTAAATGGATAATTTGTGAAGCACATACAGGACAACAGCAACGCACTGAAAAGACTGAGTTGTACATCGGAGTAGTTCATGTGAATGACTAGTTTCACGGTAACACCTAAGCAGTCATTCTTGATAGGCTGTAAAGTTAGCTAGCTTGCTTAGCTAGTGTTGAAATATTGCATACTGCCTGTGTTCGCTTCCGAAGCCAGCAAGGCAAATACAGAGGCACTCCAGAAAGTGGCTAGCTTGATAGATACGTAGTACACATTACAAAATAAATTGCTAGCCCCCGTGCGAGTGAACGTTTCATGTTTCTCTTTCAACATACTTAAGCACTTGTTACATACTTTCCCGTTACGATGGCCTCTTTAGGATAACCCCACTGCCATTGGATATGATCACCCGTAATTGCCATTGGATTTGGTTCATGGCTCATTCGCTGTTTCTATGTATACACAGAGAGCAAGGTTTCTGACCATTAAAGGTCAGATTGACTGTGACAGTAAATCTACAGGTATCGATGTTAAACAACAATAAGAACAAAAGATATTGTTGGTCTTACGCAATTAATCATAACTTCTTCACTCGAGTTGTGCGACGCTCGGAGTTTGCGCAAAACCTTACAGAACGCAGTGCCATGTCAGCTTTGAGTCGTCCAGGTTGTAGCACGCAGAGCTATAAATCATATATGTCGTGAGGTTGTGAAAGTGTGTAAACGATCGTCTTATAACGTTCTTAAATCCAGTATCAAGGTTTATATAACATGATGTGTCCTGGTAAATAACATTGTCTCACAACTGTTGGGAGAGCCACTAGGGTGTGGCGTGTTTTGACAGCAGCAGTAGGATCCGATGCTACCGGGTAGGCATGTCAGAGAGTAGACTGAAATGGTATTAGAATGTGCATCACAACTTTCGAGTGGAGGTACATCATTTTTGTTTGATATGACTGTTGACAAGGAATTAGGTATTACATATACCAGTTGTACTCAGGTCACTGTCTTTTGTCGTTGATGTTGCACAGTAATAAACGGTATCACAGTCATACCTTTGTTCACACGTAAATCAAACACATATTAAGATTTAATGATTAAATAGACTTATGTGATTAATCCTCAACATTTGTTTGACACTGGGTTTTTTTTTTTCTTCCTTTAAGTGAAAGCTTCATTTGCTTTAACCTGAACGCTTGCCTAAATTTCAGATGGCTGCGATCCGTAAGAAGCTGGTGATAGTTGGGGATGGAGCTTGTGGAAAGACCTGTTTGCTCATAGTGTTCAGTAAGGACCAGTTTCCTGAAGTGTACGTGCCTACAGTTTTTGAGAACTATGTTGCAGACATTGAAGTGGATGGGAAGCAGGTAAGAATCCTTGCTGAACATTTAACCTGTGTGTTACATTGCAGTCGAATGTGGAGAATCAATGCCCCCGTAGTTACCCTGGTCCACCTCCTTTTTGGAGTAAATCCATTCAGCCCTCACTCATATATCACCTGTTGCATGTCTTACAAATAATGTCATTCACTATCTGAGTCTTCTGATACTGTCCAAACATATTCCTATTTCTTCATCTGCTCTACCTGATTCGGATGTTGCTTGGGATAAAAGCGTCTGCTAAATGAATACATGTGAAAGTTAATTTAGTTTGCCTTTCGACAATTAGAGGGTTTGAGCATTAAGACAATGCGTTCAGTCATGACAGTGGCTTTCATCTGACAGAAGTATGTAGGCTATACAAAGTGGTGACTAAATCCTAAAGCATCTGTTTTCCTCTATGTCTTAAGGTGGAACTGGCACTTTGGGATACGGCTGGACAAGAGGACTATGACAGACTAAGGCCCCTCTCCTATCCCGACACTGACGTTATTCTTATGTGCTTCTCCATAGACAGCCCTGACAGCTTGGGTAAGGATTGAAAGTCCTGGTGATACTGTTTGCAAAGCCCTTCATTTCCATTGAATTCATTCATTGAGAGACTCTGTACAGTAAGGCAACTTATTGATGCACCACCTATAAATACAGTATGAGATAGAAATCCTGTTCTGAGGTTTTGCCTTTAGACTCAACATTGTCTTGTAAATCATTATCTAACACAAAAGAACTATCCAGATTGGCAGTATCTGTGATGTCATGTTCTCAGTGCCTGGATTTTTGTTGTTTTACAATTTATGTTATTTATTTATTTATTTTACTCGTTTACTTTGTGCTCTGTCATAATGACACCAAAATGTCCCGGTGAAAGAATTCTGAGGGGAAGCCTACTCCTTTGGTCGTCATGTAGGACGGCAAGTTAATTTGCAACTGCTCTGCTATAACTCAAATTACGTTGTTTCCTTTTTAAATTTATTTACAGTTCTATAGTAAATTAATAATGCCTGCCACAGTATTGAATTCAAACATCTCACATTTGGACCACAGTTATATAATCTGAAGTGTACACAGGCTCAGAAATAGCTTACCGGGCTAATCTTGTAGTCTGAATGTAAATAGGAACGCCCACACTGTGTGGCAATATTTACTTCAATGTTTTCCTCGACCACTTTTTACCCTCACAGAGAATATTCCAGAGAAATGGACCCCTGAGGTGAAGCATTTCTGTCCCAACGTTCCCATCATTCTTGTGGGAAATAAAAAGGACTTACGGAATGACGAGCATACGCGTCGGGAACTGTTAAAAATGAAACAGGTACGTGATTCATTAGGACTCCCAATATCTGTTCCATTTTGTTTCTCTCGCTTCTATTTTATCCAAGATGTCCCACACATTCGACCACATTTAAATGCCCCCTGTGCTCTTATCCTTATGCAACAGGAACCTGTAAAACCAGAGGAGGGTCGGGACATGGCCAACCGCATCAATGCGTTCGGCTATTTGGAGTGCTCAGCCAAAACGAAGGATGGAGTGAGGGAGGTGTTTGAAATGGCCACCAGGGCGGCGCTCCAGGCCAAGAAACGTGGCAAGAAAAATGCCTGCACTCTGCTATAGGGAGGGAGGAGATGTGGGAGAGGGAGGGTAAGGGGGACCAAACCAGGCCAAGGAAAAGAAGGAGAGAGATCAGTAAGATGGGCGGGTGGGTGGGATGGGATCTATTCCCTAATGGACATGGGCGGTGAGGCAGATGGGGGTTGTGGAAAGTC